>NC_060213.1:52182500-52340000 GCF_021130785.1 Homalodisca vitripennis | reverse complement strand
GGTTTAGTACCATTTTATGGTAATATACAATGCAATAATACGCTACATTATCTCTATGTCATTGCATTTATTACTCATTTTAAAGTTCATAAATACAATGTTGAATCCTTACTTAGATTGAAATAATTTTAACAGGATGTGTTTAGTTTCATTGAAAGTGATGAATTTATTTATGGGATTCCCTGTGATTATAAGCAAGTGATGAAAATAATGTACTAATAAAAACTCATTGTGAATTTTTTAGCTTGATTTGAATTAAACTCAATTTTAAGGTGTTTTATTATATTTCAATTGTAAATAAATGTATTATAAATAAGGACACGATTAATGTATAACACTTATGATCGAACAAAATAAGGCTCAAAGAAAGTTTTATGCATAAAAATAAATTAAAGGGGTTAGAGAAATGATATCTTTCCTGAAATCCGTGTCTGTCCAAGGTATATTTTTAGCTGCCTAAGTGAAATTTAGACATTAAGAAATTACTATACTTCCATCATGATTTATAGGTGAACTTAAATATTTTTTCTTAATTGATAGGCTGCATGACCGATGGCCTGACAACACAAAATATCACAATTTAATAAATCTATACTTAAAATAGTTTTAAAAAACCGACATGTCACGATGTTTTTCAATGCTCTTTGTGTACAATTACTTAAGCTACATTCGAAGATATAATACAAAGCCTTGGCAATACTAGTTTAGCTCCAAGAGATAAATATTTAGGGGTAGTTAGCTAAACTTGGTGGTTGGTTGAATAACAGTATTCAGTCTTTAGGGAGAGGGTGGTTTGGGATGAAATGAGAGTGAGTGAGAGAGAGAGAGTCAGATCTCAATGTCTCCTTTGTTCCTATCTGCCTCACTCATATTTGCAGGATATCCGTTTCCCTGCTTCAAGTTGGTATTTCAAGATAATCCAAATGTAATGCCCTAGGTCCTCATAAATGGCTCATAATCAAATTATATTTGGTCTACAATATTTCTATGAAGAGTAAACTCTTACAAAGGTTTTGACGTTTTCATTATTTTGCAAGACTTCTGTCAGGTGACACCTCTAGTAAAGGTTTATCAAACTTTGCTACAGCACTTTGCAAAAAAATTAAATACCTTTTTAACAAACACATTTTATTTACACTAAGAACATACTATTCTCACATTGAAATAGAAAGAAATTTAACTCGAAATTGAAGGAAGTCTTAGTTTCTTTAAGTTAGAGTAAACGAAGTAGATGTGCTAGAAACATACTACACAAAAAAAAGAAAACTAATACGGGAAAGTATACTATACTTTTCCGATTTCACATAGTGAGATATACTTCGCTGCATGCTCAGACCATAAATTTTTCATAGAATTATTTTATATTTAAAGTTAATCTCTGTTATTTGGCGTTCATAACCTCTCTGCAGTTCTTATTGTACATATTTACTTTGTATAGAAGTTAGAAACAGCTAGATTAGCATTTCATTTAAAACTTTAATCAATCTTAGTTCAACCGTGGAAATTTATGTTATGTTTTGAATACAATTTCCTTACTTTACTTAGAGTAATATCACAAACAGAAATTTACCTAGATATTAAAAGACTGTTGATAGCTTAGTGTTAAATAATTAATTATATCAATCATACGACATTAAAAATTTATACCAAGAGGCGAAATGAAAAAGGGTTTTCTCAATGACACTTTACAAATCACTTATTTATGGGAATATAAAACAATCTTTAATTTACTTTATTTTTAAATGCTTTCCTCAAGCTAATACTTTATTTTTTCCAAACAAGCAAATATTTTACCTTGAAATTGTTAAATATTAAAACCATTACCATTAATATATTACTAGTTAATCACAAAAAGTCTTTCTATCAACAAAAAACTGGCAATAGATTATCACAAATGCAAAATTGGCACAAAAATATATCTTATACATATCTCGGCTAAGGTATATAGCATTTCGTTCAAATATGGCGTTGCGTCATTCTGGATCTAGAAAAGAGTAGAGAATGTTCTTCAATGATTGTAACATTTAAAAACTAATGTCTTTTATCTCGTACGGTTTTAGACTTTTATGGTTATTTTACATAGCAATATTATTTAAATAATAAAATAAGGACTTTTCAGTTGTCACAAAGCCTATGTAAATGCCGGAAGGGCTATTGAAAATTTTATCTTTCGAGAGTACAATTATTGAAAAAGGATCTTAATATATAATCAACTTTGTTATCAAGCAACATTGAACATTATACGTGCAATTAATTTAAAACTACCTGGGTTAAAATAACTAGAATAATTAATTTTCATATCACTCTAATTTCTTTTTAATTTTGACTTCCTTTTAGAAATAATTTTTTAACGAACTAATCATCTAGGTAAATATTTCGAAGTCTTCGTCTAGGGAAGGAATGTAATATCAGGGTAGACGGTAGATTTTTTCTAGAAAACGCCAGAGCATTGGTTGTGACGGAATGAACTCTAGATTTTCACAGTGCTAAATATATAATAACACGTTATATTTCATTTTTTATTAAACATTTTATTAGCGATGGGAGCTTAAATAAATGCATTTGTTTCATTTTAATACCAATGTTACTAGAGGAGAGCACGAAAACCCAAATAAATTCACCAATTATCAGTCCAGAATGATTAAGGATTTTTACTCTCTTCAAGTAAATAAGTCTCTGAGAGTTATTTCAATTTCAATTATGGTTAAGTTATGGCAAAGCGGAATTGTTTGAAAACTTATTTCAATGAGCCAATCATTGGTGTAGTACACATAATACTCTTAGGTCTCTTAATTCTAAAGCAGAAACCATACTTTGAAAATTTTTATCAAGTTATGTATGACTTAAATGTACTAAAATGTATGTAAATCGAGTAAATATAGATCATCATACTTCCATACTAAAATATAAAAATTAGTCATAAGAGTATGAAAGACGTACGAAGAAAAATAAATGTTAAAGATGAATTAACCTTACATAATATTAGTCAATAATATGTATTAAAACAATATGCAATATTTATTTACGGGTCAAGTTTATTATTTGGAAAAACTGGTGGATACTCAAAATAAGCAATGCAAATAATATAAGACATTTTTAATTTATCACATATCAAATAAATATGTATTGTACACAAAATTCCCAATAGTGTAAATCATATTTTTGCCGCATATCCACTGAATCAGACTTATTGTAATTACATAAGTGTAATACATGGCTTAACCGTATTTAAGCAGTTGGTCTCCAGATTGTGTCAGAGACTACGCTTTAACTTCGCCTAGTGAAATAAGACAAAACTTTTTTAAATAAAAAACCCCTTCATTTATAATAATATTGTAGACATACTGACATATGTTGTATGTAGCTTCATAAATAAAGAGCAAAAAATATATTGTCATTGTTCAAATTGGTTTAACTCACCGAAAAGGAAATTACGTACCATAAGCCAGGTCGGTGGAGATGCATGATAAGATTGGTAGACTCGTAATAAAGTGATTTCGTGTTTAGGCGCCGCTTAAATATGTTTGCCTTCATAAAAACGCAATGTTAACGAGGAGCATTAAAATGTATAAAGATGCAATTTGAAATATCGGTACAGAAACTTTGATTAAATTTGTATTTTATTTCATTGATTAATTAAAGAATAAATTTAATTTATAGAACATTTCCTCATTATACATCTTGTCACAGATTTCAGGTATTGTAAAGTTAAATGACATACACGTTTTTTAACTTTCAAGTAGCATGAACCTCTGAAATAAGTAAATTAAGATAAATATTTAAGCGTAATTCTAATGTAATCAAGAATACAAATTTTCCAAACTAATTAATTTTTAAGAAATATAATAATATTTACATCTATTTACACAAAAAAAGATACATCTATTTAAAATGCGGTAAAGTAATTATGAAATGATGTACATCTTCAGTTTACGTAATGGTATAAGTAAGTTAAATGATTTTTTTCCTACCTCAAATCAGTTATCAATATTATTTTTCTTACACAATTTCTAATGTAATTGTTGAATTTTACAGCTAAGTAAAATACATGGTATTTAATGTAAAAGCAAAATAGATATTTGTAAAATATACTACATTATAAATTGGTTATGCCATGTTTTGTGAATAGTTGACACAAGTCACCTTCAAGTTTATAAATATTATATTAACCAATTCACACATATCTAAAACAAGATACTGAAAATTCTATAAGTACTTTTAAAACACCAAGCTAAGTCAGAGTTTAGAACAAGTTACTGAAAACGATGTAATTTCTTATATGTACATTATTCTGTGCTAGTTTTAATTCGATTTTAACCTACATTATAAATAAAATGGCTGTTACAGTGAACTTGGTTAAGCAGAATGAACGGAATGTGTTGCATTACTTTAAACAGGCGTCTCGGTTTACTGACAGTTATTTTTAGCTGGCTGCGATAGGTAGTTATTCCATTTCCCCTATCAGTGCTGTGAGTTACATTAGTTATCTACTGAATCTAAGGATCAAACAATTAGTGGGGATTTTAGACATATTATAAATATAGATTTTAGATATATTTTACTAAACATTTAATACTAAGTTTTGGAGATTGTATTCTAACCTATTCTTTAGTGGTCAAAAATGCCTAAGACATAAGTTAAACTACACAAACACTCCATGTCTCGTAGAGTTTCACACGCACAAGGGAAGTTGAAATAATGGGGATAATATCAATATTTAAACTTCCTGTGGAATTGTGGCCGTCATTCGAAGAAAAAGACAGGAAGATAATGATCTTGGGGAGGTGTAAAGGGAAAACGGCTTCGATTTTGATCTAAAAGACATATGAGTACGAATGTATCCACGTTTTTTGGAAAGTCTAGAATCCTTTTATTATTTTAAATCGTGCATTATTATAAAATCGTAGCAAACAAATTCGTTACTCACACACACATATATAATTTCCTGACATAAAATAGTATACAAAAAGGAATTTGTGCTATAAATTCCTGAATATTATAACTAGTTGTTAACTTCCATACGACAAGATTACCCTTGCTAGTTAGTAAAATAATCAATCATGAATATAGCCTAAGGGTTCAACCAAGCAAGAAAGAATAAATTATTCCCTGACTGACCACAACCTACCATTAGATACATCTCTGCAATCAAGCAAGATGTTCCTTAGATACCTCTAGTGATAATCATGCAGAGCATTCCTACATTTCTAATTAAAAGCTTATTCTATGGGACTTATTCTAGGGGTATAAAATATGGCATTAACTTCCAGTGACTGTGGATCTTCAAATAGCTTATTTTTCAATTGCAACGCTCAAGAACTGTTAGATTTGATGATGCCTATTTTAAAAACATAAATGAAAATACTTAAACCTTTGGATATTGTACGTGAAAAATTTTATTAATGCAAACCTATAAAGCACAATTTGACATGAATTTCCTTCTCAGAGTAAATTTTTTAACAATTGCGCTCCTTTTGTATCTAGAAAATACAGCTAGTGGGGGAACTGATAATAAAGTTGAAAAGCCGCTTTTCAGACTAGTGATAAAGGCCGAAGCAATAAAACTAGTACCGCAGCTTAAACTTAGAATGTTTACAGTAATGACAGGAAGCAGTTTCGGAGTTTAATTAACAAGAAATACATTACTAATTTTCACCTCTAAAATACTTTCCCAGAAGGTAACGTTTGCTCGCCTTATGTTTACCAGAAAGAACACATCAAAAAATAATCTTGGAGGAATTTAGTCAAACATTGTAATATAACATTTCTAATCCCTGCATGCATGGGTTAGAAAATCTAGCAACAGTAATAATTTTCCAAAACTCGCTTCTACGTTTCAATCATTGAAATATAAATAATATAGTTTTTATTTAATATTTAAATCATAAGATTGGAGCGGGAGTTGAAAAGTCTGTTTTTATAAAAGCGTTTCAAATTCTGCTCAGAATGGATCTATTTAGGTTTCACTATTTCACCTTTCCAAATTTGGTAGTGAAGGACAAGATTTGGTGCAGGCATAGTGATTATGGAAATACTAATTATTAATACCAATGATGTTTAGAGAAATATTGAGATCGTCATAATAGAATGAATTAAAATTTTATTTATTTTTTCCATATTATATTAAGAGTATCTAGTTATTGAGCGTATATTACAGTATTTATTGATAGTATTAGCTATCTCTCAAAGGGAAGGTCTCAAGTCTCTTCTGTCTATCCGCTAAATATATCGAGGACAAATTGATATAAGGACTTGAAAGTTGCATGTAACTTCATTTCTACTTAATCAATTCGTGTCTGATGGCGTTTTTATGTAACTTTATGGGATTTGGCTGAGCATTAGCTAAGTTCGATAACTCAGGGTAATAACTCAAGAATAAATTGTGGTTAACATACTTTTCATATATTTTGATATCACTAAAAGTGTGTGTGTGTCAAAGTTAAAGTCAAAAATCTTTTATTCAATAAATTTACAAAGCTTACAATGTTCCCTACACCCAAGCACCCAAAAAGGCGCGCGAGGGTTAGGGTAATACGTATGGATATACAATACCATACACAATTTAAGCTTCGTGGCAGCTAGCTATTTTTATCGAATTAAGTTTTACTACTAAAAATTTTAATTTTAAGATAATGCCAAACCTGAATAACACAGCAAAAAATACAAATATCACCTATATAACAATCATAAATAAACACACAATCATACAAATCTCAACACACAACATCAAACCGACACCAACAACGAGCTATAGAACATTTCTGCTTATACAGTTACATAGTACTAAATAACAAGGAAATAAAATAAAAATAATACGATACAACAAGAAACAGACTATTAAGTGGTAACATTAAGCAATTATTTATAAGATATATAATTTATACCCCGTAACCGAGCCAACATCCTGTTCCAGACCATGCACTAGGAGTATGCTCCACACTCTCTTAAAATAAGTTGTATAAAACACAATCTTTAGATTATAAATAACAAGGATATATTCTGTAATGTGATAACAGGGACTTAAGCTAAAGTAATTACATCAGTTAGACTATATAATAAATAACAAGGAAATGTAGTGTAACGATATAACAAGACAAACAAAAAAGTGATAACAACAGATAGACTACGTAATGAATAACAAGACATAAACTATAAAGTGATAACAACAGATAGACTATATAATAAATAACAGGGACAAAAACCATAAATTTATAACAATAGATAGGACTATATAATGAATAACCGGACATAAACTATAAAGTCAAAATAATAGATAGATCATATAAAGAATAACAGGACATAGAACTATAAAGATATAACAACAGATATACTATAGCGATATAATATAGCGACAAAACTATAAAATGATAGCTGATGAAACAGTTAACAGAAATAACCTACAGTACAACAGATTGTGATTAATTAAGTCTGCCAGTCAGTTATATATTGGATTATTTTCATTTTGAATTTAGGTTTTACCTACAAATACTATTTCATTGCCAAAATGTTCTACAACTGCATTATACAGTTTTGGACCTAAGTGACAGAACTGGTGTTTACTAGTTTCTTTGTTTCCATCTTTTAACCTTGCGATGTTATTTTCGGGGCAAGCGAAAATATTCGCAACTTGCCAGATAGCCAGTCGAGCTTGGCGCCCAAAACAATAAACACATCGGGCAACCAAGAAAATCATACAATAAAACAGATTAGTAGAAAGGAAACTATGGGCACACTACGGGGCAACACAGGGATCTAGTGTGCCTCCAAGGAAGAGTACGCCTTCAGATCCTTCGTATGGGCTCGGCCTACGTCTTTTCCTTGGAGATCTCGAAGTTCGAATATATTCCATCCTATCTTTCTATGTAGGATGTATGGTCTTTCAAACTTTGGTGCCAATTTTTCCTGCTATATTCTCAGCCGCTGAGGAAAGTGTATGGCTGCGCCTCAAAACTTGTTGGCCTATTACAAAACTGTTATCTCTTCTTCTGAGGATATAGTACTGGGGCTTGGCGACTGTGTGCTCTTTCCATATTCACCTTACATTTTTCCCTTAATTTTAGCATGAAGTTCATTCGAGAGTTATGTATATCGATTTCGCCAGGTTTAACCGCACCTTGAGTGGTATTCTCGAATACTTGGCCGTAGATACAGTTTGGAGTTTTTAAGTTTTCTACCAAACTTGAGCATGGCCGGGGTAAATTTTGTTGACTCGCTACAACATGTATTCAACGCAAATCTAAATTCATTTAAATGTTGATCCCAACTACGATGATCATTTCGCACGAACTGAGAAATCATAGTTTTTAATACGCGGTTCGTTCGCTCTGTTGGATTACTCTGCGGACTATAAGGTGCGGTTGTTTTGTGAATTATTTCCCAATCACTTGAAAGTTTTTGGAAGATTTTCGAGAGGTACTGCGTTTCCGTTATATGTCAGTACTACTTCTGGAGCACCATATCGCAACAATATAAGGTCTTCGAACTTTTCTGCCACCTTCTTAGCAGTTGCTGATGGTAATGCCACAATTTCTACCCATTTGGTAAAGGTATCTTGGAATACCAGGATAAATCTGTTTCCTTTACAAAATCGAGGTAAAGGTCCCATCAGATCGCTGGTTACTGTGAACCAAGGTCCTTGGGGGCGTCTGAAATGCATTTTACCCACCGTTTTACATTGTTCCACCTTGTATCTCTGGCAAGTGTCGCAATTTTTTAGGTCTTTTCGAATATCGTTTCTCCATCCAGGCCAAAAGTATCTGGTGCTGATTTTCTGGATCGTTTTGTTTACACCCAAATGGCCAGCTGTTGTGCTGTCATGATTTTCTCTCAGTACATCGGATTTTAGAGAATCTGGTACGCAAAGTTTCCAATTTTTTTTGGGTCAGTAGATGATTTATCGATTTTTCGGTATAGTTTATTTCCTCGAATGGTGTAATCTGCATATTTATTCGGACTTGCAGATACCTTCCGAAACATTTTCGAGTGCCAATTGGGCATAAGTTCGCCTGAAGCTGTTTCTAGCCTTGGTTCCTTGGTTTTGAGCGATAGTTGCCTCCGAGAGTTATTCGAACTATCGTTGGCGGTGCTACAACCAACGGCGCTGAACCGACTACAGGATCACAGCTTGACGTGTCGATCGGATACCGGGAGAGTGCGTCTGCTACTCGGTTCAGGATTCCCTTGCGGTATTGGACTTCGAAGTCATGTTGCTGTAGTTCCAGCATCCAGCGATCAAGTCTTCCAGATGGTTTCTCCAAACTCATCAACCACTTTAAAGCTTGATGGTAAGTTATCGCAATAAACTTGTACCCTTCGAGGTACGGACGAAAGTTTTGAACGGCCCATACCAGAGCTAGGCATTCTTTCTCGGTTACGGAAAATTTCTTTCCATTCTCGTGTAAAAGTCGACTCGCATATGCAATAACCTTCTCCCCGCTTGCCAATAGTTTGAGTAAGCGAAGCCCCTAAACCTTCATTGGAGGGATCCACGTGGACCACAAAAGTTTCCTTGAAGTCAGGGCAGGCTAAGACCGGTGCGGTAGAAAGTTTTGCTTTAAGGGAATTGAATGCTCGTTCTTGAGAATCCGTCCATTCCCATCTATTACCCTTTCTTAAGAGTTTCGTCAATGGCTTAGATATGTTTGTAAAGTTTTCGATAAATCGTCTGTACCAAGACGCAAGTCCCAAGAAACTCCGTACTTGTTTTACAGTTTTAGGTGCTGGAAAATCCACAATTGATTTAACCTTTTCTGGATCCGTCTGGATTCCTCTCTCGTTTTATTACGTGGCCAAGGTATTTCCACTCCTTTTTACAAAAGTTAAATTTTTCCATATTTGGTAATAATCCTGCCTTTCTAAGGCGTTCAAACACTTCTTTGAGAAGTTTCAAATGTTCTTCGAAAGTTCGGGATACCAGCACCAAATCGTCTAAATAGGCAAAAGCGTAGGGCTCAAACTTAGGTCCTATCACTTGGTCTAGCAATCTCTGAAAGGTAGCCGGAGCAGAGTGTAAGCCAAATGGCATGACCTTGAATTGGAATAACCCTCTGCCGGGAACAGTGAAAGCCGTAATTGGTCTACTGTTAACTTCGAGAGGTACCTGCCAATAGCCATCCTTTAGGTCAATCGTGGATATATAGCAAGCATTTCTCAGTTTGTCGAGTATCGCACTTATTTGGGGAAGGGGATATGCATCCTTCTCGCTGATTGCATTAACTCGCCTTAAGTCGATGCAACACCTTACTTTTCCATTCGATTTCTTAACCAGCACTAGTGGAGAGCTCCAAGGACTAGATGATGGTTCAATGATGCCTGACTCCAGCATCTTGTCAACTTCTTTGTTAATGATCGCCTGCATTGCCGGGTTGCGATAATAATACCTCTGTTTAATGGGTGTATCAGTTTTAAGGCGAATTTTATGTTCCACTAATTTCGTGCGACCAATAAAAACCATCGAACAAATTCAACTGACAATCAAGGAATTCTTTCAGTTTTTTTACTTTCTACTTCTGTTAGTGTCATAACGGCATCAGTATGAATAGTCTTTGAATTATCGCATCTAGTCACTGTTTCTGCAGTACTTTCATGAGGAGTGATATCGATCAGTTTTAAAGGCGCTATAACGTCCATACCCAGAATCATCGGCGTAGTTAAGCCTGGTAGAAATAGGGCGCGTACCTTAGGTCTAATATCGGCTATTTCACAGTTAAATTCGAAGGCCTGAGAATATCTGGCTATTTGAGCTATCGGCCATATTAACATTAACATTTACGTTCTTAGGCCTAACGTCTAACTGTAATAGATGATGAGCTACTCTTTCCCCTATAATAGTCACCATCGATCCCGTGTCAAGCAGTGCACAAAAGGTAGTTTCTTGAATCTTAATGGATACAAATGGTCTAGGATCGTTCGATTTAACTTCTGCACAGCTGCTTTTGTTAAATTATTTTATTTTGTTGAGCCACTTGGGCCATTCGATTAAGTTGATTTGTTGCCCCAGAGTCCCGGGACACTTCTGACGCTCCGGGCTCCGGAAATGTTTCCCTGCCTGCAAGGACACTGGACGGTTCGGATTCCTACTTTTTTACAGTTAAAACAGCGAATGGTTTTAGGGAGAGGACACTGGTGGTATTTATGCCCTTTAGTTTCGCAATTCCAACAAGTAGGAATGGTAGTCGTTGTATATGTAGTAAGATGCCTGGGCTGAGTAGTGTTAGTCGGGACAGTTGTAGAGGGCTCGAACCTTCGTTTTTCGGTAAAAGATTTGGGTTTTATCGTGATACCGTTCTGGCTTATCTATCATCTGTACTGGGTATGACTTAAAAACTCTACGTTTTGTGTCGTATGCTGTCTCAGGTACCATGGATTGAGCCGGATTTGGAGGAGGTCGGTAACTATTCTTCTCTTGCAAATAACTTTCATAACCTTCGGCAAGATAAATTAATTCACTAATCGAGTGAAAAACTTTCCCTTCTGATCGTTAATTTGTATTCAGGTCTCATGTTTGAATATAATCGGTTTAGTGTTTGGTTTACAGAGAAGCCACCACGTCGTCGAATTAGAGTCGTAAGGGCTACAATAAATTTTCGCATTGGCTCACTCTCGCCCTGAGTTCTTCGAGTTATTTCCTCATCCAAGTTACGTCGGTAATCTGGAGGAAGATACTGCTCTTCGAAGCTGATTATAAAGTAGTCATAGTTTGTCCAAAATGACTTATTATTTCGGTACCAGAAAAGAGCGTTTCCCTTAAAAAAATTCCGGTAATGCTTTTAGTAGCCGATCGGGAGGTATTTCATAAGATTCGGCAAGTTCATTGAGACGCTCAATGAAAGAGACTGGGTCTCCATCCCCATCGAATCTCAAATTCCATTTCCGAACTTGATTGCAGATATGAGAGATATCCGGATGTCTAAGTTCAGATGTAGGCCTGCTGACCATGTTAGCGTCCCTGTCCAATCCGAAAATTCGAGGTCACAAGGCTCATCACCTGTGAGGGATCTTGCTGTCGGCATTCTCAACGGGTGAGGTGTTGTTATGTCTGGTGTGTTTGTTTGGACTATGGAATTTACAAATTTTTCGTGCATTAAAAGGGCTAATCGTTCCTGTACTAGTCTAAAACTAGCTGTAGAAGGGAGGTTTAACATTTCTCGAATGCTAACTTCCTCATGTTGTATATGACCGTCAACATGAGAGGCACTAATAGGTCCTAATGCTGAGGAAACTACATTGGTCGCGAGGTTTTGTCCGTATGACAATAATTCTGTTCTTAGTGGAAGAGGTTCAGGAGGTGTTTCTCCAGACCTAATAAAAGTTACAAGTCGCTTTCGTAGTTCAGCCACATTACCATCCGGATTCAGATAAAATTTTCTTAACTCTTCCTGTAGGTCGTTCTTTTGTAGTTTATAAATCCAGCCCACACGAGGATCATTCTCCGAAGGGGAAGGAAGCATAATTTGGGGATTGGGAATGGTTGTAGGAGGGATCGGTAGGCCCATTGTAGTAGCAGTGGTACTAGTAGTAGTGGTGGCGGTAATAGTAGCAGTAGTAGTGGTAGTAATCGGTGCGACTGATGTTACGACTGTAGGAGGACTCATTTTTGGCACCGTACCACCAGAAGACTGTGGTGTCGTAATACTAGTTAAAGTCGTAGTGGTTGTGATTGTTTTTCGTTTGTTTGTGTCCCCTTGTCCATCATTTCCGTTTACATACATGAAGAATAAAATTTGATAAGGGCGGAGAAAGAGGTTTAGTAAGTACATCATTATTGTACGTATCAAATTTTCTTAAACTAAAAGTTGTTGTAAAACGTTAACAATTTTTTGTCGTAAATTGTAAAGTATATTCACAAAAAAGTGTAAAGTAAATCGTAAAGTTCGTAAATTAACGTATATTACAGTCCCAGTTGTTCGGGCGCCACTCTGCGATGTTATTTTCGGGGCAAGCGAAAATATTCGCAACTTGCCAGATAGCCAGTCGAGCTGGGTGGGTTCGAGAATTTCATACAACTATTATTTATTGTTAGGAGTCGAATCAGAGGGCCCTGCGGAAGAAATTGATACTTCCAAAATAACGTTGGGCTTACTTCATCACGTCAACTCCAATAAAATTTTGAAGAGACGTAAAAAATAAAAAAATAATCTTGCTCAGAAAAATAAAAATTTCTTGTTCTAGGAAAGTTATTGTTTCAAGCGAGTTCGATTTTCGAAAACAACTGTATTGTTTATTAATCCGTCGGTCAGTGAGGAATTACAAGTAAGCTGAGTAGTCTCCACTGATAACTTGGTCGGGGAGTCGTTATACAGTAATTATTGTAAGAGCCCGGGGTTGGAATAATTAATCGGTTAAATAATGATGGTTAGTAGAAGCAAAATACAAAATCAAAGCAAAATATGAATAGCAATGGCAAACAAAAGCAATATTCAAATAACACCAATAGCAAATATACAATCTTATAAATTAAAGATTAGCCATGCACCAATATCACAGTGCAACTACTATATACATAAAGCAAGCACTAACCATTAACAAAAAATATTTCTACGGGATGCAAAAGCTAGATGAATTTATAATATAAAAATATTACTAAGCTGTATTTATTCTGTAGGCAAGTGTATAGCTCCAAAATAAAATATCAAGTTTACTTTCTCAGGCATATAATTTTGGAAAATAAAAAAACAAAGTAATCACTTATAACACACCATGCAGAATTACCCTACCATGTGCAAGCTAAGATAAAGGTAAATGATTTAAACCATGCAATAAGGCTACTAAGCTAAATTACTATAAATATTAGGGCTCTATGAATAACAAAGAAAAATTGAACACTCACCCTATCTGCACAGTTCACCAGAAAAATAAACTAAAATATGGTTAAATAAATATTTTGAAGGAGGTTATCGGGTTGAGGGTGTCAGGACGTTCGAAAAAATAAAAAGAGGAGAAAAATAAAGATAATCACTTACAAAAATATAAATAATTAATAAAATGAAAGTTAGATTGAATTTCAATAAGGAAGAAAAGTATTTCCGAGTAGATTAGAGATTCGCCAAGAACTGTGATAATAGCCAGACAGCAGAATGATGGTCGAGAGAACTTTATACCTTATATAAAAATTTACAACGATTGGACATAAGATTTAGTTTCTAAGGAAGGGGTCGGTGGAAGAAAGTATTTGTAAAAGGAAGTCGAGGGTATAGGGTGCCAGTACAATCGCCGGAAAGAAAGCAGTGGTAAGGCGAGTCCCGACTGTTGTATTTTTTCCGGGTAGGAGATAATCGGTAGGAAAGTTCGTAAAGGAAACTCGGGATGAGGTGTCAGATCAATCGCCAGGAAAAGAAATGCGAGACCTGAAAAATTTAGAAAGGAAAATTTTATCACAGTATTTAAAACTTAGTCGAAATGATAAAAAATATAATCTGATTAATTGGAATTCAAAATATAAATTAAATTGAAGAAAAAAATAACTTGAGTAATTCTAGTTGAAAAAGTAATTAAAGTTTGAGTAAATTGAGAAAGTCAAATATATTCTATTTAAATTTATTGATAGCCGTAAATATCAAATAAATTATTAAGAGTATATTTAAAATCAAACAATTATCTTATCAAAATAAATCTATAACCATCAAACATTAATAATATATTTCAGATCGATTAATTTTCATAAATGACAAATAAAATATTAAATTCTGTTTTACATAAAAATTTGGAAGAATTGTTGATGGCGGAGACAAACACTTTAGTAAGGACAGGGTCGTTGTTCCTTACCTGGTGCTGGATATTGGCGGCGTCGAGTCGTGATGTACAGTCGTTCAGCGAGCGGGGTCGGGGGAAGGGGTCGAAGTAGTGGTGAGCAGCGGTCGTCGGCGGTGTTGCGGTCACTGGCTGTCTCTCTCTATGTCTTCAATCGGCCGTCATTAAATAGGTTCGTACGATCGCGGGGGTGGGGGAAGCCTTCTCCTCTCGCCGTGATCGGAGGGGGAAGCGGCGGATATCCGTGCGGGCACGGACCTGCCAGATAGCGTCTGACTCATAGTCAGTAAAATAATTATTTAGCTCCTTTTTATGATAATTATAAAACTCAAGTCGTTATTCGTAATTGTTAAAAAAATGTCTGTTCTAATTTTACTATTTTATTAATGAATATTTTAAATTTAATTTTGTATGTTAAAAAAAAGTAACATGTTACACCCCATCTGTACTTCGGGAAACAAAAAAAGAAGAAAAAAAGTTAAATGTGGTATTTGTATATAGATAAACAAAAAAGGTTACCGTAAATTAATCTCCTCTTGTATCCGTTTTTAAAGTTTCTGAAATGAAATGAAACAAACTAAAGACTCTTTTCGCACGAAATTAATGTTTTAATCAACAAATAAAATAAAATGATAACATATTCTGGTAAGAAAATACAAACTAAAAACAAATTGCAATCTGCATAAACAGAACAATTATGTAACAAAACAAAAATTTACACTAAAACATATTACGGGCACAGTCTTTCACAATACATATAATTACTGGAAAACAAAATCAGATCTCGCTTTACTAATTAAAATAAACAAAAATCTAACTCGAAAATATAAAATCTCTAAGGGAAGGATATTAGACACGCCGGGTACAGTGTGTGTGTGTGTGTGTGTGTGTGTGTGTGTGTGTGTGTGTGTGTGTGTGTAAATGGGTTATTATGATGAAAATCAGATTTCAAATAAGCAAAGTACAATTAATTGTATGATAGCCATGTCCGTCTGTGGGATGACCTGCTATGCTTCTACCCACAACATACTCCATTTTATCTGCAAACTTGCACGAAGCTCTGAATGGATAATAATGGATTCAATTATGGTGAATCTCTATCCATATAAATGGACTGTACGTCATTGAAGCCCATCAATCAAAATCTTACATAATCTGCCTAAAGAGTATAAACATGAATTTTATTCTCATTATCTGCCCACCTAGCTGTCCGGAGGACATCTCTAGAATGGGAAACGTCATTGATTAGGAATGTTGCGTGCAACATCCGCGAAGGCTATTACATAACAAGTGGTCTGGCAAATTATCATTGTGTATTACAAGGTAAGAAAAACAATTCCGTAGGTAATTTATTGAGATAGCCACTAATATTATTGAATTTTGTTTGGTTTACGCTCCTTTATAGGTCTAATTACTCGTAAGTCTCTTAATAATCCTTATGTTAAATCTATTTCTTTTTAATTGGGAAAGAATGTCTCATAAAATGTACATTATCGTAAAATGGGACAGGCACTCAATCGATTTTATGGCCTAATGCCGCGGTGCAGGCTATAAATTGCGGTAAATGGCCTTAAGGCAAAGTGTAAAATGTAGTTTTAAGAAAAAATATCGAATAAAAATAAAATAAATAAGAAATTTAATCAAAAAATTACATCACGAATGCCTTAAAAATACTACACCTTATTTCCCTAAAAAAGATTACAACCCATATAAAACAAACATATTTTATTTTGTAATTAATTATTTAAACCTAATTTTTATGGGTTTCAAATAGTGTATATTTGAATATAAATAAATATATATAATTAATGTATCATATATAAGATTTATATATATATATATAATATATTATATATGTATATAATAGTTTTTAATTATTTATGTAACCTGATTAAGCTTCATGAATCTATGGTGGATCTGGTTGGCCCATTATAGATAAAATCAGATACAGAGTAAATTATATATTTTTGTTGCAAATTCTGACATAATATTGTCAGTTGTTTGTGTTTAAAATGTTTTGGTGTATTGTTATAGATATATTTATAAAGCATAGCCTATAGTTTTTGTGGTTGTTGTTGATGATATATAAGTTGTATTTGTTAAAGTTTATTAGTTTAATTATTATACTTTTATAATGTAAACACATGCAAAATATAACACATGAATTTTATCTATGCAATAATAAACTGTTTGCTAGGGTTTGCCATTGGTATGAAACCCTAGACTAAAGAGGAGAGGGGCTGCAGTTTGTGGTGGTGGCCGCGTAATATACTGCAGTAAGAGAGGTTAGGGAACGGAAATTCGTTAGATATGACAAAACAATATGCCATATGAAATAACTTACATTTTGGAACGAGTAGGAAAATAAATTATTATCAACATATAAATGCGTCAAAACACAATACAATAATATATACACAACAGCGCATACACAATAACACAATACCAAAACACAATTAGGTTAGCACAGGAATAACACAAACACATATCACAGACTAAATAGGCAAACAGACACGTTGACATATATTGTGAATACTGTAAATGCTACACATGGGTGAAATAAATTAACAAATTTATTTATTTATTGATAATCAACTAAAATGAACTTTAATAATTAGAGCAAAATTCATGCTGGATTTGCACGTGCATTGAAATTGCAGAAATAAACACTGGTAGTGGCGGAACAAGGAACAAGGAACGCCTGATGGGAGGGGGTATTTATTCTTGTCTCATACCGATTGGAATTGGGTAAGGACATCGACTGCTTCTGAATCGAAATCATACAGACCAATCACACTATATGACCAGTGCAAATTTGTTAGTTAGGAACATGAAAACTTAATTTTAAAAGTTAAGAGACTTGGTTTTATCAGTCTTTGTAATTTGAAATGTTAAGATAAAATAAAACAAACCTGTATGCTGTTATTTTTGCTTGTAAACTTTAACAAAATAATAAGTGGCAATTTTGATACGTAGTTTAATAAATACATTGTATGGTTTAGTTAAGATTGTTTAATTTGGACCCCGCTGACAAGTGTTGTACTTAGCGGAGCCATTGAAATGTAAGTTTTTGGAAATAAACCTATTCAATTCAATTCAATATACATATCTAATATACTATACAGCCGCATGTGAAACTGACTGACTGACTCACTGATATATAGATACAAATTCTAACATAGTTCTAGAAGTGCTGGAACCTTGAAATTTGGCAACGCAGGTACCTTTCACAATACGACCCGGAGGAAAAGTCTGGAAAACCGACCTTTTTTACTTTTTAAACCCCTCAAAAAAATTCCTCAAAAATCGCGCATTCTTTACCCCTGCAGGCACTTCTTGTAAGCCTGATAGCGGCGTGAACCGTTGGAGCTAGCTTCAATCTGACGAAAAATCGTTAGTCAGGAATCAAAAAAGGTCCAGTGACCTTTGTCCTATCTCGTGTGGTTTAAGCGACAAAAACGCAGGAATGTTTGACATTCCAGAGATTTTTTTTGCTTAAAATAAAGTTTCGAGCCTGATAGTGGCCGAACGGTAGGTCGTAGCTCAAATCTGATTGACCCATCAAATTAGCAAATTGCGCGATCTACAGAAAAAGGTCCAGTAACTTTTTGCTCTATCTCCAGTGGTTCGGCCGAAAAAAAAAAACGTGATTATGTGCAATTGTTTTGTAATTTTTACGTGAAACTTTTGTTTTCGGGCTCGATAGCGGCGAAACCATTGGACGGAGGTCGAAATAAAACAAAGGTTGGATTTAGGAAATAATATTATCTACAATAAAGGTTGAGTGACTTTTTACTATATCCTCCATTTAGTTTGACCGCAAAACGCGATTAAGTGAAAATATTTTTGAAATTTTCGCCTACAAATTTACATTCCGGGCTTGATAGCGGCTAAACGGTTGGTCGTAGCTCAAAAAATGCGACTTAATAATTTTAGTAAACGACGTGTTCTACAAAAAAAGTCCAGTAACTTTTGCTGTATGTACTTTAATAAGCCTGAAAAACGCGATAAATAGCAAAATATTTGTCGTCAATTGGAAATTTTTGGAGTTTTAAATATATATTAGGCCTATATGTGACTAATATTTGTGTAATTCAATCAGGAATTCAGGCTTTGCTAGGTTTAACGAGTGAATACAACCCCACATAATAAGTTGGCTGAGCGTTAGCTATGCGTCAATAGTAGATAGGGACAGAATAAATTTTTATTTTGTTCACAGACACAACACCGTCTAAAATAGGGACAGGTGTGTCATTAGCCCCGGTAACATTAACCCCCCTCCGAGGATTTCCTGGTATGACCAGATAACCTCCTGAGTAAATTAAACCCCCTGATTTGTTAACCCCCGGTAACATTAACCCCCCCCCCAGGGAATTTCCTGGCTTGACTAGATAATCTCCTAATGATATTAAACCAACTGTTTCAAACTTAAAATACTGCCTTTTTATGGTCTGTTTTTATTACGTTTATAATAAACAATTCACGATAGCTGGACCTGTGCAAACTTTTCTTCCGAGCTCATTCCTGGCTAAACCAAAGTTCGCAGCTAAAATCTGAATTGAAATTAAATTTCCGACAAGAAAGGTCAGTCACTTTTTCTCGTATCTCTAACGGTTTAACCCGTTAAAACGCCATTAAAGTCAAAACTTTGATTAAAACTGAAAAATTAAATAACATAGGTCCAAGATAAATTCCGAATTCCGCTTATCCCCGAATTTGGCCCACACCCGAAAGGGAGCCTGGGATGTGTCGTTAACCCCCGGTAACATTAACCCCCCCCGCGCAATTTCCTGTTATGACCAAATAAACCAACTGAGTAAATTAAACCCCTGATGTATTAACCCCCGGGTAGCATTAAATCCCCCTCCCCAGGGAATTTCCTGGCATGACCTTATGTCCGAATTTTACCAATCACCAAATCTCTTATCCCCCCCCCCTGGGAAGTTCCTGGTATGACCAGGATAACCCCCTGTTAGCTAAGCGTCAATAGTATATAGGGATAAAGTGAATTTTTACTATGTTCACAGACACAACATCTTCTAAAATAGGCCCATGTGTCATTAACCCCAAGGTAACATTATCCCCCCCGGAAATTTCCTGGTATGACCAGATAACCTCCAGGATAAACTAACCCCCTGATGTCTTAACCCCCGGTAACATTAACCCCCCTGGAATTTTCTGGTCTGACCAGAAACCCTCCTGAGTAAATTAAACCCTCTGTTGTCTTAACCCCCGGTAACACTAACCCCCACCTGGAATTTTCTTGTTTGACCAGATAACCTCCTGAGGAAATTAAACCCCCTGATGTCTTTAACCCCCGGTAACATTAACCCCCCCTGAAAATTTCTGGTCTGACCAGAAAACCTCCTGAGTTAAATTAAACCCTCTGTTGTCTTAACCCCCGGTAACACTAACACCCCCGTTGAATTTTCTTGTTTGACCAGATAACCTCCTGAGGAAATTAAACCCCCTGATGTCTTAACCCCCGGTAACATTTATCACCCCTGGGAATTTCCTGGCATGACTAGATTAACTCCTGAATGTTTACACAACAAACACCCTCCAAAAGCGGCCCAAGTGTCTTAACATTAAAACCCCCTGGAATTACCAGGTATAACCAGATAATCTTCTGAGTAAATCAAATCCCTAATGACTTAACCACCGGTAACATTAAACCCCCCCCTAGAGAATTTCCTGCATGACTAGATACACTCCTGAGAAAATTATACTCCTTAAGCAATTTTATAATACTGACTTAGGGTCGGTGTGTTTTATTATATTTACACTAAACATTTCACAATAGCTAACCAGTGCAGACTCTTCTTCAATGGTATGTCCTGGCTAAACGAGAAGTCGTAGCTGAAATCCAAGGATAAAATCAAAATAAACAGATTCTAATTATAATTCTCGGAACTAATCGTGATCCCCGAATTTGCAAGCGTAAATTTATCCGCTAATCTCTCCGAATTTGCAAGCCTACATCATGGGGGCCTGGGGCGAGCCGAAGGCGAGTATATATATATATATATATGTATATGTAATGTATATACATATATATATCTCTCTCTCTCTATATACATATATATATATGTATAGAAAGAGAGAGAGAGAGAGAGAAAGAGAGAGAGAGAGAGAGAGAGAGATGAGAGAGAGAGAGAGAGAGAGAGAGACAGATAGACAGACAGACAGACAGACAGACAGACAGAGAGAGATAATCTTGTTCAGCTCCTACTTCGATGCCGTCTCTATCTCTTCAATCGTGGCGTAGCGTCGTCCTTTCATGGGCCTCTTCAGTTTCGAGAACAAGATAAAGTCACAGGGGGACAGATCTGGCGAATATGGTGGCTGCTGTATCATTAGTGTGTTGTTTTTGGCGAAGAAGTCGCGTACAAGCAGCTATGTGTGAGCAGGGGCGTTATCGTGGTGCAAAAGACAATTTTTGTTTTTCCACAAATTCGGGCGTTTCTGGCGGATTTCTTCGCGCATATTGCGCATAACTTGCAGGTAATATTCCTTATTCACCTTTCTACCTTGTGGCAAGAACTCATGGTGCACCACACCCCTGCAATCGAAGAAAACTGTAAGCAAAACTTTCACATTCGACCGAACTTGGCGTGCTTTTTTCGGTCTTGGTTCGTGCGGAAGCTTCCATGGAGATGATTGAGCTTTGGTTTCCACGTCATAACCATATACCCACGATTCGTCACCAGTTATGACCCTCGTAGCCTTTAAAGCAACATTTTTCGTAATTTCCAACAGTATAAGTGTACCTAAAAGAAAAAAAAAACTGTACCCTTTATATAAGACCTAAACATTTTAAACTAAAACTACAATCAAATGATGTTGTTACTTGCAAATTACCCAATTCACAACTTACTTAAATGGTCCCGATTTTAATAACAGAGCTGTTCTTAAATTTAGAGAATAAGATCTCTGATGGAGAGCGGCTTTGTACAAATAAACCAAATAACTCTAATGCGCTTGCAGATTTCTTTAGGATGTCCCCATATAAATTTTAATTTTTGATGAATGAACTATAGTAAAAGGTACACAATTTGTATTACAATACCTCTGTGGTTATTAGTAGGTTACGCTTCCACCTCCGTGTTTACTACATTTTATGTCGAATTTGTTGACAGTATATTATATGCTATTAACTAACTACTGATAGCTTATTTATATTATATACCATGGATTCTTTCAGAGAAATGATTAGAAATAAACGAGACACAATGCAGACTATGAGAGAGTACTAAAACATTAATCTTCAGAAATACAAGACCTGGTTGGAGATCTTAGAAAGCGATATGTTACAGCTAACTCTGTTAAATCCCAAGGGCCACACCTGGGGCACAGTACGAGTATTTACCGCTTGTAAGGAAAATAAAAGCTAATACGTGACACTGGCAGATACTCTCATCCAAACACTACTACGACTTTTCAAAAGATATTTATTGTGGTTTAAGAGCTATTCCTAAAATCTTTTCATTATTTCCTCTAAAGTTCAAGAGATTTGAGCTTTTTGAGAGATTACGTGTTAAATGTCATATTATTGTATTCAGTTTGTTTTAAAATTGCCTTATTCTTAAAATTTCTCGTTGCCATCATGGTAACCCATAATAACAATGTAAAAAGAATCGCTAATGGTTCGAAAAATTCCGACAAACACAATAAGGACATTTTTCCCAGCATCTCGACTGAATGTTTCGCCAACTCTTAATAAATTACTAATAATAACAGAGTCTAGTTTTTTAGTCTACACTTATTTTTATATTCAAGTATAATTTGATAAAAAAAGAAATCCTGCAATGGTATTATGAAAATTATTAAAAATTACATGTTATAACCTGCTGATTGGAGTTTCTGAAATGAAACCAGATGATTGTTAAGGCTCACAAGCAGTCCTGTCACTTACTGACAGTTAATGTTGTTTACTTCTCGGTTTTTAAACCGAACTATCTCCTCTAATATCAACCGACTCTTCTTATACTCGACATCACTGGATTTTAATTAAAATTGCCCATTTAAGATGTGTAACTTGGAATATAGATTGTAACTTTTTATAAAATGTCATTTTAAATCATGTTAATGATATATTTTGATGGAAGCTATATAATTTAATTCGTACATTACCTTTTCCAATATTATGTTGGAACTTATTCTTGACTCCAATAACCAAACATTTACATCACTGACATAACTAAATTAATTGGTATTTTGATTCATATTTGTCCAAAAATAATGCTTTTAAAATTATTGAGATTACAAAACCCAAGTAGGCAACGCGTTACATCGTACAAAAGGATCGTTTATCTTTCAAGATTGGCTTTACATATTAAATGTTGCTAGAATGGCCAATGAATAACAACACTCATTAACATCCGACAATGCCTCTCCTTTATCTGTACTTTCGTCAGTAATGCCGTCCGTTATACAGTTAATTGACTTTCGCTTGTGCCCTTTACACAGACGATATATTAAACAAAAACTTACCATGTTAATCTAGATTGTATTTTGTCTGTGTAAAAGATTATCTGTTAAAAGTTAATCGTTAATTAACGCATCGATTTGTACATTTTGTACAATATTAGAGCTTTGCTCATTCTTCACGTAACAGAATTTGGGAAGTCGAGCCGCAAAAGAACGCTTTTTTCGGTTTTACACGTGTAAATGCAAGTTTGGTTTCAAAGAATAATTAATCTTTCAACGCGATAGTTTAATTTTGTTTTGTTACACTGATAAAAAAATATTTATATTTAGGTCTGAAAAACCTACATAGGTCAAAAGTTGTATATCTTTAGTCCTTGGATTTATTTCTGATCTAAAGTACTCTCGGTGTGATAGATGAGTTTGCTTTACTACCTAAAATTTAAAATGTATAGTCTGAGGTGCCTTCTTAAGTAAAAAAGCGTTTACTTTGTACCGTTGGACGATAACACATGAGGGTGGTGACTTCTGAGGTCGTAGTAATAAATACTAGAAATGCAAAGTTTACTTATAAGTTCAGTTTTAATTACGAAAACTTACAAGCACCACTTTTAGATGGTAAAGGAAAAGTATGTAATGCCACGTTGCTGCCAATTAGAACACAAGAACTAAAAACGAATATCTTCTAAGTGGGCCTAAAATATCCAGTGTTCTCTGGAATTATGCCTACGATGTTCTACTTTATAAAACAATAAGATTTTACTTCCCTTCGCAATGTGTAGACTCACAACCCGGGTGTCAACGTCTTGGCACGAGACAATGAAGCTGTAGTCTAAGAAGGGTTATTTCTAGTCGGTGGTTACTATAAGATGAGTAGAAGTTATGAAACTGGTAGCCATCTACTCAAATAATATGTGCCCTGTGAGCCGTGAGACACGTGGGACACGTAAACTCGCCTAAAACAAATTCGCGACGGTATTAGCCATTTAATGATACAAATTACTATTTATAAAAACGTGTTCGCCATAAGGACGACGCCACAACTTTTATCTATCTCAACCAAGCAAATAAAAGATGTTCAAGGGTACGTTACTTTACTATTTACAACTTTACTTTACGTTACATTCATTTGTATATGTTTGGCATCAAAGGGCTAATTTAATAATACGAAAAAATCAATTTTACTTACGGACAAAGCGCGCGAGGTCTGCTCGGTCACATAGTTGGGCTGCTACAAAGGGTTAGAAGAAAGTATTCATACGCGTGCCAATTAGGTAGTTACTCCGCCCAATAATTTAGTTCCGGAACATTGGATAAAAATAATATTAAGTTATACTGGCTGACTAGGTTGCGAAATTTACATTATATGAAATTTAATTAACTAATTTACGGTACAACTTCCGTCCTTGATAATCTAAATTTGGTATATGGCATATCAATTACGATAGTTAAGTTAGCCTTAAGTTAAGTTAGCCTGATCAAAAAGGTATGTCCATAAGTAGGTCTGAGAAGTTTAGTTCAGTGTAGAGCATAAAGGGCTCTTTCAATACCTGAGGTTAGTAGGAGGCTGAAAAAGCAATGGCTGAAGCCACTGACACTTGCCCTTGCCCTACTGCGTGAACCATCCTCTGAAAGCTGACCGTACAGTCGTGTACTTGTTTAATACTACTTGTTTAATCTTTGTAGATCAGTAACTTTCAAAGAAAAGTTTATATAGAAGGTGCATAGTGATTTCGTATTCTTTCCTACAGAACACAGGCATAAACGTGCAAAGCGCATTAGACAAAAATGAAATTTCAGCTTTAACTAATAATTTTTATTTATTTTATTTTACCATTCCTTATATGAAATTTATAATCTGTCTATTATAAAGTACAAAACGTTAACTAAATTAACTGCCATAGAGATACAATTTAAAATTGATAGACTAGAACACCATTTGTACTACAAATCATGGATCGAATGTCGTTCAAAGATAAAAGTTCTATTTATTGTGAATATGCTAGCAGGCACTAAGGCAAAGTCAACAAGAAGAGTGTATCTGACGTGGATGTCAATGCTGACAAGCGTTCTTGTTCTTCTTCATTAGCCTTTCCAGCAACGTTTGACATAGAAAACGTTGATTGACAGATAAAAACTAGCTTTGTTCGTTCATGTTTCAAACGTACAGTGTCTTCTTGCAGTATGAACATTTTTTAAAATGTAAATTTTACGTTTTTATTTTATTTTACAACTTATTTTTATACATAATGTAATATATTAGTATTATTATAAATTAAACTAGAAAAGATAAGTTACTATTATTATTAATTACTAAGGGAGATTCGTAAAATCCTAAATTTTTACGTTTTTATTGAATTTTTGAACTTAATTGTATATATAATGCAATCTATTAATATTATTATAAATTTAAACCAGAAAAAATTAAGTTACTATTATCATTAATTATTAAGGGAGATTCGTAAATACTCACATTATTAAAAGTACAATTTAGATTGAAATTTATTGTCAACATGGAAAATTTCCCTAAGTGGTATTAACTTACCTCTCATATTCTAATTTCAATGTCAGAACCTCAATTTACCGGTTCTGAATAGTTTAAGATTTGTCTGAAGGTTGGCAGTTTCTCCTTCCTTGTGATGACTCTTCAACTATGTAGACTACATTAGTTCTAATATAGAATGCATATATGAGCGTTTAACCGTTAATAGTCTAAAACGGATTTTTACAGTTTTTTATATATTTTTTTTATTTTTTAAATAATTTTTTAGCTTTTAAGCAAGTACATAATCCTTCTCTATGATATGCACGATACCGAATGACTAACTGTATGTAACTTAGAGAAGACTTTTGCCGATGTTATGGACTGTGGACCCATTTGTGCTGCTTGCAATATTCACCGAGTTAGTGATGGATTGAGAGATTTAGTCAAAATTTTAGTACACCCAACTTTTGTACTAACAAGAGATCACCTCGGAACGCTCTATCTTACTTTAACAGAAGGTTTAGTGATCTTGAGGTTAAACCTTATTTCAGGTTTCGGGCGTCTAAACCCATTTCTTGTTCGAATGGATCGTTTTTTTCCGGTGCCAAAAATAAGTTTGCCATTAGGATCCTGATCTAGGAAATATGTACATTTAGGCACGAGAAGACCCAAGACATCTAATTTCGACCCTTAGGAGAATATAAAATTTTCTTACTATTCAATTGACCAATTCAGATACTTACTAAATGTCCCTTTCAGGAGAAAATGTGCGAACTAAACCCCGTCGATATTCCCTAACTCTGGTTTAACTCATGACGCCAGTGATGACAATTGTTGGCTATTCAGCTATTCATCTCGCTCCGATGGTATATTAACCACATGATTTTTCACCCGTATGGGTACAGTAATACGTGACAACAGCGAATAATGTAAATCTGCTGATCGCTTATTTGACGCACGCCGATACCTGCAGGTTATCCTTGCATGGCTAGTAGTCTCTCTAGATACTCAAGACTTCTTGGGAGTAAAACTTGTCAAACATATATAACTGCCTTCACAGTGAATCTGAACCATTAAATCTGCAGAAAGTTAGTGAGCTATTATGTGTGTGTATTCGTACTGCAATAAACACTGGAATATTCTATTTATTCATAGTGAATAAACAAAAATATAAAATCAGCTAGTTTGAATAAAACATAAAAAATCTTTATAGATACAACACAATTAGTAGTATTGTAAAATTTATATAATGCCTACATTGGTAACATAGCCTTTGCAAACATAGTGTTTAGTGCATATAAAATACAAACAGAGTTTTCAGTTCATAATAGTATTCTTTAATATTTATAAATCCATATTTTGCTTTTTTACAGGTACAGTTTTTCTAAAATATACATATAACTGAAGCTATATTACTCTAATGAATCAATTTGAAAGAGTAAACTATTTTGGCCTGTTTACTACAAAATGTTACACATTCATAATGATGTATAGTCAATATAAGGTTACATTTTATGTTTTAATACGCAGTTTCAATCAACACAGAATGTTTCAGGTGTCCGTTATTTGGAGTGAACAAGTTAAAGTTTTCGCGCAGAGGCATTTTAATTATAGCTGCAACGTTTGCAGTGACATTATGACAGTTTGGTTTGGTTCCAGCGAATTTTATTGTCATATGAATATAAGTGAGCAGTGAGGAGTATCAGCCACGATATTTCTACCAGTTGTTTTGTGACGTAAATTGACATAATAAAGAACATAATAAAAGAGATTTTTTCGATATATGTAAAAATTAATTTGTCAATATATCGATGTTTCAATGTGATTCATTGTATAGGATAGTGATATTCAACATATCTAACACAAACTAGGCAAATAGAGAGCTTGTCATATAGTAAAACTTTTCTGGAATTTCTTGATTTTAAAGTATAATTGTTGTCTTTTGTTAAGGTATTATTCGAACAAAAATAAACAAATATATTCAAATTTTTTAGGTAAGAATTAAATTAAATGTTACATTAAGGGACGTAACTTGTTTTAATCTTGCTAATGATGTACGCTATCTTGTCATACCACTAAACATAGCTCTTTGTTCCAGGTACTAGATTAAATACTCCTCAACACAACTAAATATAAAATTTGGTAAAACATTGTGTTGCAAAAAGCTAAGTGACTTAATGTGCTTAATATCTACAATCACGTATAAGACAGGAAGCAATTTATCAAAATATACAAATTTTCCTTTTTTTAAATAGGATATTTAAAAAAAATACACACTCTAAATGCAACACATAACAAAGTAAACTTGGTAACAATGAAGAGGACCTTGTGGTTATGGTTACAAACGACAAAGATCCAAGGATTACATACTAAAGAAAGATTATCCAGTTTTACTTGTTTCTTCATTCCTTTTACCAAACTGTAGTCCTTATCTGGGATAATCCGCAGAACCTCTGTACATTAGTGAGTTCATGTGTTTGATTCTTTTGTAGTTTGTTTAGAGCTTATTCTGTTTGATATGAGAGTCGTTTGGTCCACTTTGTTCTCTTCCCACAATATCAGTGAAATAGACCGCATACAAATCTTTCATTGTACACTCAGTTTTGAAAATGGAAACCTCTCCCAAATGAGTACTCAATCATTTTCACTTTGTCACAAGAGTCGTTTATTTTAATTTATCCAATGACCACTAAATTACTTTAGTATCCTGAACTAAAGTCAAACATGAGCCTGATACCTAATTTTAAGAATGTATATGTTATGCTGCGATCTAACATAAATTAAATCTCCTAAATATACAGTGTGTCCATTTTATTTGTGCTACCATCGGTAACATTATGTTAAAAACGAGTAAGTTTATAAGAAAGTTTAAGTGAGATACTTCACCTTCACACACTACGGACCACCGAACACCATTAATATACAAATATTAAGTTTTTTAAACTTCAGAGCCACATAAATATAACGGGGGTACCGAGAAAACATATTAAATAATAGCATTAATCCCTGCTTCATGTTAGTATTGATAATAAATCCCTATAAGTCACTAAAGCATTGTATTATTTCAGGATGCAGCTTTATATTTCTCACACTCCAATTATATAACATAGTGGTTTAAAACAATAACAAGTTGGAAAGTGCGATAGTCAAAAATAATAAATAATAAATAAAATTATTTTCATTATTGCGGCCAGCTTTGTAATTTCTTATGGAACACGCTACATTGTCTTGCAATTAAGAGTATAAAAAAGAGTTTTACATTTTTTATTTAACCTGCTCCAAGCCATCATTACGCTACACAGTCATCATCAGCATAACAGCAAAGTACATAGTTAATATTATAAATTTTAGATATAAAAGTATATCAAGTATATCTAGATTTAATAATAATAATAATAGGTACAAATATAAATACCAGCTAACGGATTGTAAACTACAACATTTAACAAACTATATATCAAATATATATATATATATATATATATATATATATATATATATATATATATCAGTAATCATCACAAGCAAGAACACATCCATTGATTAAAGAGACAAAATAAAGGACGGAAAATAATCTGTCATTGTGGGACTGTTGTCTTGACATTCCGCAAACTTCCAAACTCATCAGTTTAGGATAAGATTCTTCCTAAATATGTGATCCATTTTCACAGAAGACAGTTTGAGCTTTGTTATTTCTACTCGATAGATACTGGCGTGAAATGTCATAACTCCTGGCAATATGAACGCGAATAAACTCTTATTTAATGCGGTAATTGTTTTAAAACTGTTTTAGATATTTCATATATATGCTGCTGAACAATATTTTAATGTATATGACTATACAATTCCACAATATTACATTTTATTACCATAATTTAAAAAAATACAAAATTGTTTTATTTATATAATAAAAGCTTATTACTACGTACGTATTACTATACAAATTTGTATTATTTGTATGGTAAACTGTTTTTGTATGTACTATTTGTAACTATTGGCTTGATATAAATGTTGTGCTTGTACATTCATCCAACATTCGTACATAAAAACTAAAAATAAGTGTGGAATGCTTTCTAGAAAAAACCATTGATAAGCTTATAATGACTTACATCTTAATGTAGATAATAAATAGATAGTCAAGATTCCAAGTATTTAGAAGTAATATTTAATAATTCCAACCTGGCTAAAAAAAAACAAACATTAATGCATATAAACTTCATATTTGATAAGACAGCTGATTTGGCCAGAAGAAACGTTTACACCATTCTTGTGTTGAATGTAATCTTTTAAAGCTGAACATTTATTTTTCACATTTAAAATATATGATGGTATTGACTTACTTTGAACAAATTCGGTTGCTTCCAACTGGAAATATCACAAAATCCTTAATGACTTTGTATATAAATCACTCAATAATTGGCCTACAGTGGATTTGGCCTGGTAAATTTCTCTTTCTGAGATGATTAATTCGTGCTGCAAATGACAGCAAACCAATACATTTTGCGTTAGTACAATTTATGGCTTCTGTTGTGATAATTGATATTATCTTCTCCTCAGAATTTCATATGAATACATTAATCTCATTGGATAGTACTTTTTTTCTGTTTCATCTACTGTTAGTACGTGAGTAAAAAAATAGTTGTATACAACGCATTGGATTATTGTAACACAAGTAACACCTGTGTTACATGGAAAGTAATGTCTAAAACAGCTGCGCTCCACGTATTCGTGTATTTGTATTAGATACGCCTAGTAACCTTTTCTACTATTAATATGCAATTAGTGATTAGTTTTACAATGGATGACAATCATATCCATTTTTTTTAGTACTAATAATATCAAACCAACATGAAAATGTACGTGAGGTGCAGACATCCATGCAGGTCTATTAATTTTGCACCTCTTGATATCAGGTAATACAGCTTATGTTTGCTCAGAATTTTTTATTCATTATGGACTATTATAAAATTGAATTGCGTTTACAAAATAGTACTGCTGATACTTTTGTTGACAAAAACTGAAAACGTATACTCCCTTTCCTCCATGACGTCAACAAATTTTAAATCTGAGACAGTTTATTACAGAATATGACCATATTACATTTTACTTTTTTGTTTTACATTGGGCAAGGGCGGACTACTAAAGTTATCTTTTTTATGCAAACTGCCCTACAAAAAACCTTTGTTTATTCAAATTTTCACTCCTTAAATTATTGTATCTAGAATTCTTACTAGAATACAGTACAAAGCGTGATCCGACGGCAGGCGAAAAAAAAACTGTATTGGCGGGAAAACTCGCAAAAGCAGCGAATTCTATTGACTGTTTCTTGCTATTAACTTCAGTGAGATATCTGCATTAGGATTGTCTGTGATCTACGTACTCATAAACATGGTACATCTAGGAATATGGTGAATTACTAAAGAAAAAGGAACATGTTACTGCTCATGTAAAGGGATTCCATGATTTGTGTAGACTTAAAGGTTAAGCAACGAGTAATTAAGATCAAATTTATTCTGCACTTATTTTGCTTATTTATATAAAATGGCAGTTAATGCATAAATTATTAGTTTTGTGCAAATGCCGAAAATTTACGCCCTCGTACACCTAAAGGAACGCTAGCATTTTAGCATCGTAGACAGACTAAAAGTGTAAAATATAACTGTAGGTGTTTAAAAAATATAACTTATGTGCTCTATCCACAAATTAGAGGAATTTGTGTCACAAATCTATATAAAGTGACATCAACTTCTATAAATCATATTAGTCTAATATTTTGGTTTCCTCATAGTAATTATTTTTTGGTTGTACACCTTTTTTAAATATATATTGGGCCCTTTTATATATAGTATACTATAAGTAACTGTTCTTTGGGAATGAGTTGCGGAAAATCTTTAAGTAATATATTTATATGTTTTTCTTAAAGTCATAAATAAACTCGTAAGTATGAATATTTATAGTATAAATAAAAGTCCATATCGGTGTACTAAAAAGATTAAATATTTGTTCCACAGGTTTCACATGAAAATAAACAAAACATTATATATACACCGTACCTAAAATAGTTTTTGCTATATAACTATCTTTAATATATTTTCTAAGATTCACAAACAATGTGTTTAGATAGCTGTAATGTAGGTGCTAACAAATTCAGGAACATTATCCATAGTAACATACGTATATCATTGTCTACATTATCAACTGAATATTACACCTAAAGATACAACCACAGTTCCTACATTATCGTGTAGAGAGCAGACCTGATATTATAGTATAGAGAAAGTATTTCGATCATATATCATTGGGTAATAATTAGCGGAGCCTGTCACTCTAGCGGATGGAAAATTTCTTTTCTGTCTGTTTGTCTGCACTATATATTATTTAGTTCGTTATCGAAATATATACATATTACAATTTGCATAAAATTAATTTCTACATATAAAAGAACATGTGTATAAGACTATAGAGTTTGTGTTAGGACTATTGAACAAAATGAGAATAATGAATAATGAGAATAATGATTTATTCCATAATAACTAAACAATTTAAGTAACATTACAAAACCTCGGAATTACACTGCCACGATTTCCAGTTATGTGGCAGCGCAACTAAAAATATAATATATAAATAAACAGAGTCCAGTCCATCACTTTAACTGCCATCTTCTGTGTAGCTTTAACTAATTAAAATACACTTTTAAACATATTAGTTATTAAAACAAGAACAAAAATGTTTCCTTTTAAATATTGGAAAATTTTTCTTTATACTTACATAAACATATCCCTGTACATAAATATATACAAATCTATATATAAAACGTAATCATTTTGCTATTTACAAACCAAAAATAATTTGTTTTTTTAATAATGTTGTTTTACATTATTATAGGTTTAGGCTATATACAAAAGAAAAATTACAAACAAAAAGTTACTAAATCAATATACTGTTTAAGAAATTAGTATCCTCTAACGAGAACAACCACAATTTAACAGATTTATCAAAACTATTAAATGAGTTACATAATTTTATTTCAAGCGGTAATTTGTTAAAGTACTTTGGACCAAGATAATTAAAGGATTGCCTAAATGAAGATCTGTTGACTTTAGGTACTCGAAAGATGTTCTGAAAATTACGTCTAGCACTATATACTAATTCAAAAGTTCCAGTATTACCACTTCTGCTATAAAATAATCTTAGTACCTTATATACAAAAAGGTGTTGTATAGGGAGAATTTTCAAATGACAATAAAGAGGATAGGAACTTTCTCTAATAGATTTTCCTAATATGATTCGAATAAAATGATTTTGTACAACTCGCAATTTTTCTACGTGGTATTTAAAAGTCCCGCCCCAACATTGAATTGCGTATTGCAACCTGAATTGAATTAAGGCGTAATATAAGATTCTTAATAACTTTTCGTCACAACAATTTTTTAAAAAATAAAATTTTCTGATACAAGATTTTAATTTATTTTTGTAAAAACAATATAAGCTTATCCCAAGATAACTTTTCATCGAAAAAAACACCCAGATATTTAAATTGATCCACCTTTCCAATAGTCAAACAATTACAAAAATTTCCAGTACAGTTTTGTTCGTGATATTTTACTAATTCGTTAAAACTAAAACGAACAAAATCAAAATTCATAAATTTTGTTTTATTTACATTAATTTCCATTTTGTTTTCATCACACCACTTTCTCAAAACTCGTATATCGTCCATCATGTTGTTCCAAATTTGTTGAGAGTTCTTTTTAGAATAAAACATGGCAAAATCGTCAGCAAAAACGCTTAGTTTTCCGTAAAACTCCTCCTCTAACAAATTGTTAATAAAAATTATGAAAAGGGTAGCAGACAAAACGGAACCCTGAGGGACCCCTGCTGGGACAGTCAGGGGAAAACTCAGAGCACCACATACTTCTACTCTTTGCTTACGATTTGTGAGAAAACTTCGAAACCAGTCTTGTGCTACTCCTCTTATACCAACTGCATGTAATTTATCTAAAAGTATTTCATGATTGACTAGGTCAAATGCCTTTTTAAAGTCAATAAAAAGACCAGATGTTTTATTTTTACTGTTGAAACTTTTATAAATCAGATTCGAGCTATTTAACAAAGCGTCTTCCGTAGATTTTTCTTTCCTAAATCCATATTGGTTATCACTAAAAAAATTTAATCTATCTAAAAACTGTATTATGCGTAATTTCATGAGTTTTTCAAAAATTTTTGAGAATATTGATAAAAGGCTTATTGGTCTTAGATTATCAAATTACTCAGTAGTCTGACTTAGTTTCTCTTTAGTCAAGCAAAGGGTTTAAAAATATATTTTCTGTTATAAATGCCCATCTAACTATCTGGTGGTTATATCAAGAATTAAAGAATGAATACAACCCCTTAAAATCATGACGTGACCTACACCTAAATTGCATATATTTAAATTTTATTAGTACATAATACTTCAAAATAAGAGGTGAAATTTTAAAAAGGTAACTGAAATTAAATAGCAGTAAAGAAGGAGAAGCCGTCTCGTAAGGTGCTTTCAGAAGCAGCTGTGTACAGCTGAGGCTTCTATCCTTGCCCAACCAACTCACCCCATCCCACTCTCTGCATTAAAAGAGACTGACAAGCCACCGCGTAACGGGCTGTCAGTAACAGCTGTGTACGGATGAGGCTTCAATCCTTGTCCAACCGACTCACCCCATCCCACTCTCTGCATTAACAGAGACTGACAAGCAACCGCGTAACGGGTTGACATTAGCAGCTGTGTACGGATGAGGCTTCTATCCTTGCCCAACCCACTCACCCCATCCCACTCTCTGCATTAACAGAGACTGACAAGCCATCCCGTAACAGATTGTCATTGGCAGCTGTGTACAGCTGAGGCTTCTTTCTTTGTCCAATGTTCTCACCCCATACTCCCTGCATCAACAGTGATTGACAAGCCACCCCGTAACGGGCTGTCAGTAGCAGCTGTGTACAACTGAGGCTTCTATCATTTACCGATCAACTCAACACATCCCACTCCCAGCATCAACAGTGATTGACAAACCACCCCGTAACGGGCTGTCTTTAGCAGCTGTGTACAACTGAGGCTTCTATCCTTGTCCACTCGACTCACCACATCCCACTCCCCAGCATCAACAGTGATTGACAAACCACCCCGTAACGGGCTGCCATTAGCTGCTGTGTACAACTGAGGCTTCTATCTTTGACCGGTCGACTCACCACATTCCACTTCCTCCATCAACAGTGATTGACAAGCCACCCCGTAAAGTGCTGACAGTAACATCAGCTGTATAAAACTGAGGCTTCTCTCCTGGTTATACCCATCCTACTACTTCCCAGTAGCAACAGACGGTGACAAGCCTCCACATAACGAGCTGTCAGTAACAGCAGCTGTATAGGATTGAGGCTACTATCCTTGTCATACTGATTCACCACATACCGCTATCGGCAGTGGGAGGGGCTGACAAGCCGCCACGTAATGATCTGTGATTGTCTACAGCTACGTACATCTGAGGCTTCAGTCCTTGTCATGCTTAGGTACCTATTACTTTATTTTGCTATTTACTCGACAAACTTAATTACTTATTTTATAGTCAGAACTGGCGTTTTTGTCCATTTATAACAGTCAAGTGTATGTGTTTGTATACTGTAAATAGTTTATAAACGATCTGGTAACTCGTTGTTTGTAAGAGTGTTTTTAGAAATTGTAAATTAATTAAATTTATCTGCATGAACAATCCTATCTTAAAAATATTCGTATACTGTAGTGGTAATAAATCCTCGTAATATTGAACTACTTATTGTATTACTATTTTAAACTAGTTAGTGCAGATCTTTATAAATTCTATTGTTGAAGTATGTTTATAATATAAGTTCAAAACTCATTTTTCCAATTGTGTTATAAAAAAATAATAATACATTGGAACTACAGTACACATTTTAGACAAGTATATTGCTGATCAGAATAATGGAATTCTGAAATCTTAATAAATCAACAATGTACTTATTAAATGGCTGCTTTAGCACTCTAAGCACAATTTGGACAGTCTTTTACAGTTTAACATAAAAAGGGAATTCCTTAGACATTGATTTTGTGTGTAGTGATCTGTAATAGTTTTGTGATTGATTTTCATGTTAATATATATTATACAAACTAGCGAATCGCCATTCGGTATTCGAGTACCACCTTACATACGATATGTTACATCTCTAAATGTTGTCTTCAACAGGTATAGCACTGTTTTGGCAGACCATCTTATTAAAGACATTAAATTGCGATTCTTAACTTATAATTTAGGTATATATTTCCTTTCAGAAAAGTATAATTTTACAAATGTTTTATGTGCAAATAAAATATTAAGTATTATTTTATGCTCAGATTTTTTATTTTTGTAATCTTTGTCCTTTATAAAAACTATAAATGAAAATATTTCCTAACAGAAAAGGAAAAAATTATTAAATCTGAAAAGCAGACAGGAAGGAGAAAAAGTGTAGAAACTAGCTTTTTTGGTCTAGTTACAAGAACGACTGAGAGTATTATTTTGTATTTTTTTGAATGTACCCACTATATTGGTCATAAAATTATAAGTAATAAAAGTAAATAATAGCTGGGAACTACATGCAGAATGACTTTTACAGTACGAGAATCTAGAGAGCATTTTTTATTGTATGGTAAAATAAGACTGTAAGCCATCTGGGGACTGACAGGTCATTACATCACTATCAGCGTCGCACCAACATAATTGTTCAGTAAAAGACTATGAGGAAAATTCTTGATTGTAGGACGAGATACGACTGAAAACTATCTAGGGACTGACAGATCATTACAGCAGTATCAGCGTCGCACTTACAGACTTTTGCAGTAAGAGACTCCAGGAAACTGTGCTGATTGAAGGACGAGATAAAACAGTAATTCATATAGGTACTGACATGCCAATACAGCAGCATCAGCGTCGCACTGACAGACTTGTGCAGTACGAGACTCGAGGGAGCATTGTTGATTGTAGGGCGATATAGGACTGTAAGCCATCTGGGGACTGACATGCCATTACAGCAGCATCAGCGTCACACCGAGAGACTTGTGCAGTACGAGACTCAAGGGAGCATTGTTGATTGTAGGGCGAGATAGGACTGTAAGCCTTCTAGGGACTGACATGCCATTACAGCAGCATCAGCGTCACACCGAGAGACTTGTGCAGTAAGGGACTTGAGGGAGCATCGTTTATTGTAGGGCGATATAGGACTGTAAGCCATCAGGGGACTGACATGTCATTACAGCAGTATCAGCGTCGTACTGAGAGACTTGTGCAGTAAGGGACTTGAGGGAGCATCGTTTATTGTAGGGCGATATAGGACTGTAAGCCATCAGGGGACTGACATGTCATTACAGCAGTATCAGCGTCGTACTGAGAGACTTGTGCAGTAAGGGACTTGAGGGAGCATCGTTTATTGTAGGGCGATATAGGACTGTAAGCATCAGGGGACTGACATGTCATTACAGCAGTATCAGCGTCGCACTGAGAGACTTGTGCAGTAAGAGACTTGAGGGAGCATCGTTTATTGTAGGGCGATATAGGACTGTAAGCCATCAGGGGACTGACATGTCATTACAGCAGTATCAGCGTCGCACTGACACACTTGGCGGTTTATGTGATCATTTTTTGGAAACATCATAAGGCCCTCGTTGATTACTTACTTGAATCTCTGGCTTGTACTATCGCATATTTTGGGGTAAATATGAATGAAGTATAACCGTTATGAATGCTTGGATGAGGTTTCCTTTGTTAAGGCTATGCTATTCTTGCTGGCATTTTGTACTTTGTAATTGATATCTCTCTTTACTATATTATGAGTACCTAGATTTTTCATTGCATATTTATGTATCTAAAAGTCTAATTTTATATGAATTTATATGAATACTGAAAATTTGATTTTTGCAGTTTTAAAATATAGTTTTCTAAACGTCTTTGCCCCGTGAGCTTTCAAATTTACAATAATTATAATTGCCATTGAAAAATAGTACTTTACTTAACAGTCAACTACACATATAAAGACAACCGTTGAAAATCAAGTTCTGTTTCTTGAGAAAGATAATATTTTTCCTGATTTATTCGATACTATGAATAAAGGAAAATGTATTTTTAAACGCTATCGTTTAATTATATCTACCTCAAAAAGATGGTTTCCCAAATATTTTATTATATTTTCTTCGAAAATATATCAGAATATGACAAATTGGGTAAATTATTTGGTTTCAGAAAGAGATTATTATAATATTACTAACAATTATTTTAAATGGGCAGTGAAACATAGAACCGCAAATAAAATTTCCGAGGTGATCATAAGCATAGTTGCTTAGGGGCCCATCTTTTTAAACCTGCAAACAACTGAACTTCCAAACTGTTTGCAACATTTCCACTACTTTGCAGATTATTACCAGTTGCACTTGACTTTCATACCTGACGTAATAACTCAGCTGCAGGTAATATAAAATTGCATCTACATCACAACTAGAACAAATAGGAAAAGGGCCTCAAGTTGAATTTGGGAAAGTGTGCTTTCATACATGTAGTGCCTCAGGATTTAAGAAACAATGGTACCTTGTTTGTTGTAAATGTGTAACAATCAGTAGTCATGATTTTGTGTTGAAGTATATAATAATCTTTTCTGGCCACTTGTCAATGGAGGGACTGGGATACCTATTTACATTTAGAGGTTTGCATCCACAAAGTAGCACAATAAAACTTATACGGGCACCAATTATGTCAGTATTTTTACCCCTATTTTGTATAAAGTACTAGCGTCAGAACAAAGGCTTATTTATACTATTTTCTTGTAATTCCAAACGCTATGATCGTGTTCATATATCCGATTTTAAATTTTCTGGATACCTGCCGCCGCTACATTATATATGCAATCATAACGTGGTGTGTTAGGTAGCAGGGAGACGATGTGGTACTTGGATAAATGCACAATGGTTGTTCAAAAGTTGATTAAATAAATAAACTGTCAAAATAAGCGCATTTGTATTTTTATTTTCGAAGGGGAGTCTGTTTTTGTCTCTACTAGTTCGATGATGATGTGAATGTCTCTACATTCATGGATGATGCGTGGCTGTAAAAAGTGTAGTTTTTAATAGGTTTTGGTTAATATAATACCAATACTTTCATTTAATTTAATATACGAATTTCTTTCTTTCAAATGTAGTGTAATCTACAACAAATAACTCATCCTTACTTCCAATGCGTTCCTAGTTACTGAGGCAATAATGTAGTTGGTATATATAGTATTTAAAAATTCGTCAATCCAAAATAGCTTCTTTTGATATTAATTTTTCCTTTCCGGAGACGTGGAAATAAAGATTACTGTGACTAACACTTCATTAAAATGCTTTAAAATTTATATGTTTTTGAACATGTATTACTACTTGATTTAATTATTCGTCTTTTTAAATACGTATACATAGTATTACAATCAGTTATCTTGTTATAGTATAACTATGTAAAATAGTGGTTAAGAACCTGATTACGATTAAGTACCGTATCTGTGATATCTTTATTGGTTTTTTACCATTATCGCTATAATCAATTATCTCATATAAGAACAGTAGACTATAATTTAATAAGTTAATAGATAAGCTGTTGATGTGTATATTAGTGTACGTTATTGCTCATCTCCTATTCATCTCTAATGTATCTAATGTTACGTAGTGCTGTAGAAATTTTACAATGTAAAGTTGTCGAGTGTTTAGAGATTTATTTATAATTTTAGTACGAGACTCTGAAGAAGTATGATCTAGGATCTGTGTAGTATTGAAAGTACTAACAACAGCTAAAGGATTAAACCTTTGTTGTTCCTGGTTTAAGTCAACAACTAACAACTGAATTATCAAAGGAACACGTTATTCTAATCTCATACCTACTGGTCTAATTGACAATATACCATGTAAAGTATCATAGACAATCACATTGCACAATAACAAACACTTTTAGTAAAAAGATTGAATTACACAGATAAAAACGCAAGTATGACAACACAAGTTTATACTTTATTCTACAAAAACCATTATTGTTCTATTTACCAGTTTTAATGGTCCAATTATGAAACGTGTTCATTACATGAGACCCTTAACTAGCTAAACCATGTGCTGCAATCTGTTGAAAACAAATGTAAACAGAGTTTTGTGATGTCACTAGTCACCAGTGAGTTATTACAAGCCGACGGTACTGTAACGACCTTACTTTTTACTGTATGATAACAATGGTAAACTTCTACGAGTAACATTACTAGTCTTTCTTTTTGTCAGAAAATTATGGGATGTGTCTCATTTTAATTACAATAGTTATTACACATCCAAACAATCTTTAGTTTTCATACAAGTTGCATACTTTTAAGCGTTTAAGCAATGGAGTATAAAAAACATTTAATATTTTTTGAATACCTATAAAATATCACAAAAATAAACACAATTTAGAATTATATTAATAATGTTTTTTAAATTATCCATTCTCTTATTTCTATCACTGGAAGTAAATTCGGAAAAGTATTTGAAGTTTAACAGCTGTTTTGGAATCCAAAAAGATATTCACTGTAAATGCATCTCCTAATAAACAGCAAATTTCATGTATTTATTATTTTTATACCTGTATTTGGTTCAGCCCCTAAAATTTTCAGCATTGTAATTTCTTTCACGATCTCATTTTAAAGAAAGATAAGTAGTAAGTATGGCCCCTCAGATAAGTTGTGTTAGCTGCAAAATGTGTTGTACTAATAGCATTGGGAATCTTATTCAACCACATTAAATTACGAAATTAAGTCAAACTTGACATAATATATTTGTTACAATGTCATGTAAGTCACAATATCTATTATTTGTGTGTATTCGTTCCTTAAATCAACTGCAAGCTAGCACCCTTCTTTTATTCCTTCTATGGATTCTTTTTTAGGATAAAAATAATAAATGGACGCACCACTTCAAAAAAGAAGCATCTGCACTTGTTTTTACCTGATTCAATTATATTTGTAGTAACCGTTATTAGTAGTCGAAATGTTTAAGTACATTGAACACGTGATTCTCATCTTTCAGAATTTGTGATTTAGATCAGTCTAATTATTTTTACTTAGACATAACATAGACCAGTCCAGTGGCGATACTAAGGGAGGTAGAACACCACCCCTCTCCGAAAAACAACAAAATAAAAATAAATAATTATAAAAAGGCTCCAACTTTCTAAATTACAACAGTGAAATTCTTTACTTTGAATTAGGACAAAGTAATTAATTTAAATTCTATTTATTCCAGGTTTATCCCAAAGTCTTCGGTGTGGTGTGCTCTTCAATGAGGTTCGTTCCCCAAAAGGAAATTGTTAGTTGCGCGACTGACGCGGTCTGTTTTTACGGCTGATTCACGGAGGGGAATGGGCTGTCGTACAACAGTATTATATATGAGACAATTTCCTTTTCCTCAATCACATCTAACCTTCATCATTCTCTCTCCTGTAAAATTTATGACTAACCAATTCGTAAACCAGTAGAATCATAAAAATGTAGGACTTTGTTTTCAATTCTTTGTTAAGAATCAGAAATTAAAGAAAACATTTTTTAATGAACATTAAATTACTATTTAATGAGGTTGATCAGCTTTATTTTGTTAAATCTGAATCAATATTTGAATTTTCTATAAGATTTAACCAATTAAAACCTTTTAGATAAAGTTAGATAATAAATATTTATATTTAATTGTCATGCTTTTACATGGAGGAAACTTTGTACACTGTTAAAATAGTATGTAAAGCTCTTATTTCATGCTTCATTTGTCTTTCATCCCTCGGATACCAAAACGCTCCTTCTTGAGATTCTAGTTGTCGTAGTAAAAAGAATATAGGCCTACTTGTTCTTGAAGATATTTAAAGTGTACTTCATGGTTTATGAATCTGTGATTTGTAAATTTTGGATTGTTTGATGCGATATAAACATGTGTTCTTTTTTAATTAATGTGTACAAATCTGTAACACTATTCACTGTGTACTTATTCCAAGACCAAGGAATATATTTTACCAATTTCAGCCGTTGTGGTGGTGTGCGATGTGATGTTATACCACTATTGTCTGTGTATTATTTCCTTCCCCAGGAGATATTTTTAACCGTTTCCGGGCGTCGTGATTGTGTGCGTGGAAACTCATAACACTGTTGTTTGCGTAATTATTTCTGCCCCATGGGAAATTTTTTAATTAAGACCAGCAATTGTTATGGTGCACATTGGGGCGATAAAGCGTATTAAACCATTTTTTGTGTAGCGATTCCTTCCTCAGGGGATATTTTTTATCTTTTCTGACAATCGTTACGGAGTGAAAGTTAATGCTTTAATCTTTGTATAATGGACTGTTCTCACGAGATATTGTAATCCTTGCTGTTTACTGTTACTCCGTTGTGTGCGTTTTAATCAAACTTATACATATTTTACTATCGTTAAATTGTTAAAGTACTAACGGATTTTTAATTATTAAGCTACAATTGTGGGTATTAAACACATATAATCTCTTGATTAATTTTTAAATGGGACCTAAAATATTTTATGCACGCTTTGGTATGGGTTTTACTGGTATTTTAATTCAATTTTGTTCTTTATTCTCCTTTTACGTATATCTACGGCTACCCATACGATAAATGTAAAAGTTAAATTTAAAAGTGTTCGATAACGCTCAGCCTAACCCATGAAGTAAGATTTATAATTATGGAGGTCCACGTTGCTTGTATATAAATTAAATTCGTTCAAAATTGGATAAGCTATATTAATTTGTTTTCGGATATCTTGCGGGCAGGTATACAATATAAAAATAACCAGATATACAAAAATAAAATTGTTACAGGTCTGCGATTAAACAGCTTTGCTTACTCACCCAATTTGACGAGATCGGCCTCGTCCATGTTTCTTCGTCTTGTGAGTGAGGTAGAGGTGCCACGTATCATGCAGGATCTGAAACAAACAAAATGTCATGACATTAATGGCCTGCCTTTGTGGGCAAAAATAAAAAATGTGCTTCAAGCATATTTTGACACCACTCACAAAATTTATCAATCTCTCGTTTGCGCAAGGTGTCTTTTCCATCAGCGTTGAAGATATTTACTGTGATAGCGATTTACAAAAAAGACGATCCTTGCTCCTCAAAAAAACTGTCCTCCAATTTCCATTCTCTCATTTCTTAGCATAGTGTTTGTAAAAACTTCCCTTTATCAGTTTGATCAATTTCTTGGCCGCTTCCAAATTCTATGCCCTGAATAGGTTGAGTTAAAGAAAAATAAATCGACTATAGATGTAGTGCCTTGATTTGAATAATGTTTTCGATGGCCTGGAGAGAAGAGAACGTGTGATAAGCGTATTTCTCAACCTCTCCAAAGCTTTGGACTGTGTGTGTATCATGCGACACTGCTCCACTAGTTATGGACTAGTGTTATTAGGGGTTTTCTGTACGATTGGCTCTCGTCACATTTTAAAGATAGAGAACAATGCATACGGTTTGCGGATGCTCTGTTTAAAAGGGTCAAGATGCCCTATAGTGTCCCTCAGGGATGTATATTAGGGCCAGATCTCTTCCTTATTTATGACAACAAGTTGAATACATCAATCCAGAATTGGAGAGGGATAATATGCTAATGACAAAACTCTCGAAATCAAAATAAAGAAAATTTTTCTTGAATCAAAATAAATTATTATTGATTTAAATTCATGCGTCGCATATTTTTTAATATTAAATTTAAACAAACACCTCAAAATCAATCTCAATAAATGTTTACCTTCAGCATCGACAAGAAAAGGAATTATCGTCCAGCGGTAATGAACGGATGATGGTGCTATTGGGAATTTGTAGACTCCGTTAAGGGTTTAAGTTCTTTTGGAACTGTAACGCTTGATCGAGGGTCTGACATCGGACGCTTACATTGAATAGTATTCAGACTCTAATGTTGCTTCTGGAATTTATGTTTTGGGCATCCTTGAAAAAAGGTTCATTTTTGTGTTGGATGTATTGAAAATGGTATACACATTGGCCTGATGACATCCACACTTATAATTACGGCATGAAGGATTGTGAGGGCTGCTGTTCTAAATACAAACTCTAAAAAGTATTTAAAGTGTACAAAATAAGGTTGTCACATATTCCTGTTGAAAAAATTCATTTAATAGAGTATCTTGGTCGCTAGATGACTAGCCGGGAGCTTTGAATTTTATACTTTACCCTGTTATTAAACGACCGTCCGTTCTATACTATCGACTGAAATTCGAGTTTGTACAGACAAGTGACGTCCCACCAATTCGAGATTGGTGGGCAGGGAGTGGTTTCGGATTTTAAAACATTATAAAGCGGCATTTTGAACACTTTTCATCTCAGTGGTGTAAAACCAATAAAAAAGCTGCCAGAAGGGGAATAAAGATCTCAAATATATAATAAACAATTCAAATCTCAATTACAAACAACTTTTCTGGTATCAAAAGGCATATACTAACTCCCCGTTTGAAGGTACATGTTGGCGCTAGGATGAAAAATTATTGATAAATTGAAAAAAAACCATTTTCTGATTGAAATTTCCATAGCTATATCAATGAAAAAAAAATAATTAATTTAAGAATGTACCAGGACCGGTTTTGCAAGCAATCGTTTTAATAAATTAAATATAGGATGAGTTCCAGTTATCTTAAGTTTCTCTTTAATTGGGCCTGGATTTGAAGGGGCTCTTGTTAACATACAATGCTATTGAGAAGTCCAGACCAAGTTTCCGAAACATTGATTGCTTTACTTCTACAAACGTTCAAAGGTTCGAAGGCTTAACCCTGGCATTGCTGAACACATCTGCCCATTGGCTTGGTAGCTTCGGACTCTAAGTCTTTTTTGCTTAATAAATCCCATATTTCTTATATCTGTCCTCCATGTAGGAGTGACCTCTTATGGGGAAAACAAACCAATGATTTCAATCAAATACTGTGTTGCCTCATGTACCAGTTTGGTGAAGGAATCTAAAAACATTCCGAGTTCTTGTTTTGCCCTCCCACATGAATCGCAAAAAATGCGCCAAGTCGTCTAACATTGGGATCTACGGGGTAAGTTATATACAAAATTCGTGAATCATGGAGCAAACCTACGTCACTCCGCCTTTGCTTACCTTACCAGGTCCCTGTGGCCCCCCCCACCAACCATTCTGTGATACTATAAAAACGCTGGTTCCAGTGGAGTTAAAATGTGAATGTTAAAAAAAAAGGGGTATAAACTGGACAGCTGGCGTCTATAGTACACATCATTTGTCCGACAAGTTGGGGGTACTGGCAGATTTTTCTGGATAATCAAATGCAAATATGCCTCACGGTGTTTCTTCATTTTTTATGCTAATGAGCTTTGCAATCCTTTTTCGTTCATAGAAACCTTTCAGCCTTTTTTCTTATGAACTGTGTTCTCAATACGCAAGCGTTTTTTAGTTTTCCAGTATCCTTTTGCTCTATGTGATCGGTGTCTGTATTTTACATTTAAATGTAATTTTTCTGCTTCTAAGATTTTTGATTTTGCAATGTAACTCATCGCATGTGCCACAAGTGGTTCCATGGGCGGGGGAGGTTAGCCCAAATGATATATTAAATTCTGTGGAGGAAAATTGTAACGTATGTTTCATAGGGAAAACTTTTATATTTTCATGCTTAATACAGAACATATCAAAACATTTTTTATGTTTTAATTCTTCTGGTAAATATATTTTGTTGGACTGTGACGAGGTTGTTGTAGTGGCACTTTTCTTCTGCCATTGAAAGACCCTATTATGTTCTACTATTAGCTGTTTTGGCTTCTTCTGAATGTTTATTTAGGCCTTTTCATTGTTGCTTACCTCGACGCGTCTCGGGGTGCCGTACCTTCTTTTTTAAAGAGCCTCTTTGGAGCGATTTGTAGTTTTTTTTTCCTTTTTTCCAATTCCGTGAATTAATCGGAAATTTTGCTTGACTGGCAAACCTGTACTTCTTCCCCCTTTACTGTGTTCATCCACACGAAAAATTCTGGACTCTGTAAGAATTAGGTTGCATCACGGAAAATTAGCTTTCCATATTCAAGCTAAACGAGGGCGCCTGTTTTGTATATTTGTTGCACAGAAAATAAGCCCACAAAGAATAAGTATTTTGTTCGTCAACAGAATTCCATTAAATTAAAATTCATTCAACAAAATACTTTTCCGGCCAATTGGTTTGTGGGACATTTTCAAAGCATTTGAGATGTTTAGCATTGGCAATCAGGCCCTGGAGTATGGCTTCTGAAGGTTCAACTTCCTTTATTCCGCATCACTTAAAACGTCCAAGATTGTTTTCTCTTCTTCGTTATTCACTTCACCTCTACACGCCCTTCATTCACACTGCCCACTATGGCTCTTAATACTCCCTTTCAATCTCCAGTTATTATTCCTCACAAAAGATTTTAAAACTGCAAAGATAACACTATTTACAACAGCAGAAACATTTAAAAACATAACCTCAAAATCAACTACACTGACGGATCACAATACTGGGAATGAGAACACTCAATATTACAAGATACGAAAAGGCCTGCAGACGATTTCCCTGTTTACTTCGCCAGACTGACTTGGCCACCTTCTTAGCTGTGAAGCGCTCAGACTTACCTCCTTTATACACCTGTTAATAGGAATATTTTTTAAATTACGATTTGAAAACTAACTAGGCCTCTTTCCTTCTCCCTGTATAAGTTTTATACACGAGGTAAGCTACTTATCTTGACCCTATCCGCTGGGTATAGCAAACTAAAAAAAAAAAAAAAAATTTGATTTGCCCCCTTCTTCCCCTGGAGCCCTTCAATTGTTAGCGTTAACTAAAATTATTAATTATTATTTTAATATTACAATTGGGCTATTTAATGTCAAAGTATGATTACCAGAAATTAAGTGTTTCACATGCTTTAAATTAATGTTTAAAAACTAAAGTAAATGATGTTTACTATTAATCATTTTACTAATAGCTAATTGTTAATAACTTTTTTGGATTATGAAACAAAACGTTTAAATCCTATATTCAATAATATATTTCGTAGATAAAATTAATGTAATAAATAAGCAAAAACTCATCGAAAAAGGTTTATTTATTTTTTTTTACACACACAAGACTAAACACTAGTCCTTTTTTCCTGCTCCATCTATAATTCAAGATTTGCTACAGGCAACATCAATATGTTCTTTATAATCTTGACAGGGAAACATCAGAAACTTTGGTGGAAAATTGTATTCTCCGGACCATAATACAGTAAAACCCCTGCAATTATTTCCCCACAATCTCTTCGGTTGATTACTAGTTAATTTGGACGTCATAGAAGTTTTCCTTGTTCCAAGATTTGTCACTTTCTTGAAAGAAATGTGTATACCTTTTATAATTTTTGTTGGGGTTTTGGTCTAATGTATCAAAGGATAAAAACAATTGAATTATGTCTCACACAAATTTTACGTTTTTCTAAAAAATTTCCTTTACACATATAAAGATATTATTTCGTTAGACTTTTCGGTCAACATAAATTCAGCTTCATTGGGATTTCCTCATGGTTGGCAACTTAAACGAAAAAATTCGATCAGGCATAACTGCGCCGAATTACAATTATTGCGATTATTTGTAAAAAACAAATTTTATGACTTGATCACAACTTACCACAATTTCAATGTATCAATATTTTTTTATATCAAAGTTATACATGATTTCCATATGAAATAAATGATAAATTTTAAAAATTTTTGTCCTGATAAAATTTACCTTCCTATTCTGACTGATACGGAAAATGATCTTTAACCTCTTGTAGAGAGTGATTATTTTATGATATATTTTTAATATTTTGGGTTACAGGTTCATTCAATTGAGTAATGACAAAAGCTATATACATTTTTGACTCTATCAATAAAATGCGTTCTTTGTGATGGAGGAATATTTACACCCGCTGTTAACACCCTGCTAGCTTAATTACTGTTCTTTTTATGATGTTTCATACGATGTATGATATCAAATCTAAATTATTGTTTAGCTAATGGTGAATTTACGTCTTCTCGACCTGAGATAGTAGAATATATTTTGAACTAGCATTAAGTCAATTTCCCCAACATGTGACGGACACATTGGGCTTTGTTTGAAACTAACGTCATTGGTCAAGCCATTTTGGTCACGTGAAATGCAACGGGACTAGCAATTTATCTCCAATTCCTCAATGATTATCTAATTGTAGGTAATAAGAGCTTCACTATGCTGTTTGATAATTTGCAACCAATCTGGTAAGAAAATTACAATGGGTTTGGTGATTAATCTTGGTTTTATTCTATTTGTTGATGTTCTTCGGGAAAGAAAAACATTTACGCGGAAATTGTCTTGTCGTGGAGGATGTATATTCAGTTTTAGCAGTTCGAATAAATTCAAACTTTTGCAAATGGTGGTATTATTCCAACAATTATTTAAAGGTGCTTTATTATACAAATTTTGTTTGTACCCATATATTAACAATAATAATTTGAATATAAACATTTCCCAAAATAAACAATTAACTGGAACACAGCAAAATGTTTGTCATATGAGCAAAAGGAAATACGATATAGTGTGTCACATTTTCATACGATTTAAGGGAAGTTTTAAAATTGTAGCTATTAATAGTTGTACGACTCTAATTAAAATCAATCTGCTGGATACCAACAATTCACACAACATGGTTGTAGGATTTTTAAGCACATGGTTGAGCTGAGCGTTAGCAAATGGCCTTTCATTGAGGGGACCAATATAAAAATGTCATTTATATTTGTCTGTCTCTGTTCCGATACCTCAAGAACAAACTATCCTAATGACTACACTTTACATTGGTATTATGGCACATGGGCTGGCTATTTCAGATGTTTACATTTTTCTCCTTAACTAACATGAATTAGGCACAGCTAACTAAGAGCTAAACGTATCTCATATACCTATGATTTACAATTTTCCATAAAAACCGACTCTAAAATTGGTGCACTATTATAAATGGTATTTTGTAAGATTTAAGTTATGCCAAGCACAAAGGCATAATTAACCACTTATCATCTGTAAAGATTTTTAATGTACATTATGTTAATTTAGAATATTAGAATATTATTTTTGTTCGATTTTCTACATGATCATACTGTAGCAAATATTTTATAGATAGAATATTTGCTACAGTATGATCATGTAGAAAATTGAGCAAAAATTATTATGACCTCATCAGTCTTTTCCCCCAGTTCACAGCTTTACAAATATTAGTTTAATTGTGAATGTTTCGGTTTGGGTACATTCGAATGTTTAGTGTGAGTTTTTGCTTATATTCTAACAATAGCTATACTGCATCAATATATGAATTGAGTATACAATATTGAAACTGCTCGTAATAGAATAAAAATTTCTTGTGAACTGCAAATGTTATGGTGTCTTCATATGATAAAATATACGCCCTAGGGATATTTGCATATACACACTTACGTCCAGGATCCGATGAAAATTTAAACAAACCGATGTAATACTGTACCTTATACTAAAGGCTTGTGTAGAACTCAATATTGACCGCAGCAGATACAAATAGTTATGTTTTTTTATACATATATATACAATGAAATATAGAATACACATTTCCTCCATTCTGAGGAAAGTCTCGGCTCGCTGCACTTTTTTATAGTTTAGACTCTGAAACATTCGTTACTTGAAATCAAATCAAAACATGTATTACACCATTGAACACTATACAGCTTTAGATTTGGGCAAATATTAAAATATATTAAGACTACAGAGTAGCCTTGCATGTGACATAAGCTTATAAGATTTGGACGAAAAACATTTAAAGCTAAATACAATAACTGGTCAAAATATCTAAATTTCAAATTATTGAGCATGATTCGAGATGTTAAAAGTACTTTCGGACACGTAAATTCCAACTTCTTCTTAAAAGTTGAATTTTTCTCTTATTTTTTTTTAAGGTACAAACATATAATTTCATTGCATTTCTAAGTTTGGGAAATCCAAGAATGTTAAATGGTAGATTGACTCTTTTAGTAGTAAATATGACATAAAAATGTACTTTAAAATATATTTATTTGGGTACGCAAAAGAAATAAGTATATGTAAGGGGGGTTTTACTGGCTGATCGCTAGCAAAGCCTATCATTGAGGGGCTATAAAAAAGTAATTTATGTTTGTCTGTCTGTATCTTCCGATATCACAAGAACGAACTATCCTAAAGACTTGAAATTTTACATTAGTCTTATGGGTAACGATGACAGAAAATGACAGAATAAATACAGGGTGCGGCAAAACAAACAGTGCAGTTATGATGGGCTTCTACATCCGCTGTGGTGGGGGTAGGAGCCGGGGAGGGGGCTCACTGCATTAGGTCACTCACCCCGTTTTCAGTCGTAGCAATGGTTTGGAGCGGAGAGCATCGCGGCTTTGCCGTTCGCACGTTTTTTGAAAGTGGCCGTTCTTACATCACGACTCAACGAGCGTTCCGAGTGCACTTTAACATTCCGCGTAATGATTCTGTTGCACATCGCAATGTTATTGCAAGTTGGGTTCGTGCGTTGGAAGAAACTGGTTCAACACAAAGGCCTAAAGGTATGGGAAGACCCGAAAACAGCGAGAACTCCCGAAAACGTCGCAGTAGTGAGGGCAGCTGTTGAACAATCACCAACACGCTCTGCCCGGAAACACGCAACTGCGTTAAACATGTCTGATCGCTCTGTTAGGAGGATTTTACACAAAGATTTTTTCTTCCACCCCTATAAAATTATGTTGGTTCAGAAGTTAATGCCTCCAGACTTTCAACACCGCGTGAATTGCGCTCAAGAAATTTTAGAACGTATCCCACCAAGGTCAACCTTCTTCAGTAGTGATGAAGCCCATTTCCACCTGTCAGGTTCAGTTAATAAACAAAATTTTCGTTATTGGTCGGACAGAAACCCACAACAAGTTAATGAGCGACCTCTGTAAGTGACTGTATGGTGTGCGATTTCCAAATTTGGTGTTATTGGACCCTACTTCTTTGAGGAGGATGGGCTTACAACAACCGTGACCGCTCAGCGTTACGTTTCGATGCTGCAAGATTTGTTTGAGCCAGAATTGAATCAGTTGGTTGAAGAACAAACATCTTGAGGATATTTGGTTCCAACAAGATGGGGCTACGGCGCAGATGTTTCCTGCGCGTCTCGTGTCTCTGAGGGGTGACCTGCGGTGGCCTGCAAGATCACCTGATTTGAGCATTTGCGATTTTTTTCCTGTGGGGTTATCTCAAGGACAAGGTTTTTTCGGCATCGTCCTCACAACTTGGAAGAACTCAAGATCCGTATTAGAGAGGAAATCACTGCCATTCCAATCAATATGTGCCAAAATGCAGTGGAAAACTTCAAAAATCGCCTACATCAGTGCATTGCTTCTGGAGGACGCCATCTTTCTGATGTGATCTTCAAATCTTAACAGAAAAAATGGGGTAATATACTTATTCAAGCAAAATAAACCACATTTTCATAACTCGTACCGATTTTCTTTAATACCACTTCAAAAATGCACTGTTTGTTTTGCCGCACCCTGTATATTTGTAAAAAAACAGATCAATATGACATTTAAAATAGTAGTATATATATATATATAGTAATAAATGTATCCTAGTGAGAATATGTAGAGCTGAATCTTTGCGTATTACTGTACACAACACATGGTGTCTAATAAGATTACTTACTTAGTGGAAAAGTCCAATAATGATGTGTTTTATTCACTATCGCAATCAACAAGAATTGCCAACTGGCATGCCAATGATAATCAATACATTATCAGTCGGATTCCAAACTTCGGGCTTATAATCCAGTGGATTAATGTTTCAATGGACAACAAGCCTGTTTCACTGTTTGCAATATTTTGTTGATTAATCCCTCTTAGTGCTTCTATCCGAGGGATGAAGGTGTTTCATCCAACATGAATATCTGTAGAAACGACATGTCTGTGATTATTAAACATTTCCTATTACAAATTCACTTCAGCCAACTGAGAATATAAATTGTGGCAATCTTTGCCAAATTCACAAACTGTCACCATCGAACGTAACTGAGATTGAGAGAATAAATAGTAAACAATAGATCCAGGCTTGGAGACCTAATGACCTATGCAGTATTTACACGATTAAAAATTTAAAATGGAAAGCACGATTGAGGATATGGGCAATTCACAAAAAGGGATTTAAAATGATGCCACTGACTGACGTAGATTTTTCTTCTCACAGACAAACGCGGCTGGGACATCGTATCCTCCACGGGGGTCTCAAGAGGACGGCTCGGTGTCCATTAGTGAATGGGCAGTTAGGACACAGTTAACACTTTAAAACAGTTACCGAGGGGGAACACAGAGTACAAAACTTCTTATCTGTCAAACTAAGCTCCTCAAATTTAACAGGTTTTACAAAAGCCAACGAGGACTAAAGCGAATTTCGATATACTGCACACCTAGTTCAGAGAGACCACTCCCGGGTTAGAGAGAGAAAGAACAAAACCCCTGAGAGATATAGACTTTTTTCGCGGGTCATATCCAGGACAACTCCAACCATACACTGCTTTGAGTGGGAGAAAGACACGTGTGGTCTTTTTTGAAAGACTTGGACCCACTGTCTGGGCGGCCATTATAGGGGACACTATGTCGATCAGGCTATGTCACGTGATCTAAACGAATATTACTTGAAAAATATTTGGCCAATGGGAAACATCACGGCTAAGTCCATAGTGCAACTCAACCCATGTTATCGATAATTGTAGGCAAATTGAACCTTTTAGAAGTTATTTAAAATAATGACATTGAATTTTAAGGTAATAAATTATAATTATAAATACTGTACAGCAATAGTTACCTTAGTTCCTCTAATCACAAAATTATTCATCAACGTCCCACTTTAAGGATCCGTCAACTTCAGGTTTTTGTAAAACTATAAAAGAAAATCTTTAAGAAAAATCTTTATTAAACAAATTTTATCCTTTTTTTATAGTTTATTTCTACCCATTTACCATGAGAACTGAAAAAGATTTTCTTCCTTCCATTCGGTGAAACCGTTACCTATAACATTTTTTTAAGTTCCCGTCGAACATTTCTGAACGTATGATGTATTAGACCTACTTTGGTTAGATTACTAATGGTATAAAAAAAAATTCCATCACCTTATTCTGGGTTATAATCACATATAATAATTGGCTGTATTTCAGCGAAGCCTATCACCCCAGAGACTGAATAAACTTATTTCTTAAAATGTTGTAAATTACTTCAAATGTTGCAGTAAAAAAATGTATGTAAAAACTAATGATTTACATAATGGTAAATTATTATGGCTTCCTATTAATTCACATCTAGATCGCCAATAGTAATTTATAAAAAAAAAATATTTTTTAGTTCTTCGAAACAGGATTAATAATAAATTATTCTCTTTCCTTTTTAAAAAAATATTTAAATTATATTGTTAGGCAACACCCACACTATCAAAATTTATTGGTCTCTTTTATTTGAAACTAAATCTGCAACCGTAAGCGTTAAATTAAGTGCAAACTATAATATTGCAGGAAATCCTATTGTGAAGTCAGAGCTATTGACGCCAATAGCACAGCCACAGCACAATATTTTCTCTACTCTAACTGCTCTCCATGTTTCCAGGAAACGATATTTGTGTAACGGATTGCGTGCAGCGAAACACTGATTGGTCAAAGTGAGCATGGTTAAACCACACCAAACCACAATCATACAAATGTAACATAAATAATGCTCATGCAATTCCTTGTATAATATATAATTGTACGTATATTGCCTGACAATCGCAAACCTACAGGCAACAATATCATGAGACAGTAATTATTTCTTATTACTTCTCGCTTTAACTCTTGAAGTAAACGGATAATACTCCTAAAATAGGAAAAGAGGTACCACGTAAAACCTTTGTATAAACAGCTATATACTCTTAATATACGTAGTTTTTTTTGTATTTGTAAGTTAAATCCGTTACAACCCTTCTGATAGCTTTTATTTCTCTCTAAACACCTTATAAGAACACACATTTTTTATTAATTTAAGTAAATACCTATTTTTCAGGACTTAATATGTATCATTATGATGATAAATACTTAATTTATGTTTTTAGTTGTACTCTGAATATGGAAAGATTTAATGTTTAATTGAGTCAGATTGCTTACAAATTTGAAATTTATTAAATTAGAAACCACACTGTGACAAAACCGCATGCAGTATAATTAGCTGCAAATATTGAAAATACAGTGTTATGATTGCTTGGTCATTAACAAGTAGTGACGTATCACGTTGGTCAATCATGTAGGTATAACACAATAATTATTATTTATAGATTATATAGTTCAAATTTAAACATTTCCTGTCATTGTTATTTTCGACTTTATAGCCGAGAGCCAATCTGTATTTTATAAACACACATCGATTATTTGAAAAATCAAAAAACAAAATTCTAGATAGGAATTGACAGTCAGTCGCACTAGTTTTGTCTAAAGTATTAAAAATAACGCACGTAAAATTCACAAAAATCACAATATATCAGCTTCATAAATTTCAGCCAAAAAGTCGGATTTTACGCTCTTGAATGATTCATTATTTCATTCTTTTGTGAAATATTGTTGATAGAAGGTTTTAATGTGTTAATAAATTTAGTTCTCAGCCAGTCTCTGATCACTGTGTACTTCAAATGTTACCATGGGTAAACTGTAAATAAGCAACACCTGTTTTTTATTGAATTGCTTCTATACTTCTTAATGTAATTGAAAATATGTTTTATATGTGACAAAACTTATTTGGCTGAGAAGTTTTCCTAATAATTATTGTTTATTTATTGGCATGATTCACGTTATACTCGTAATTCTTATAATATTACGTGCGCGGAGGAGTGACATGTGTGGTTCCCGTTATTGATTACATTTAGCTGTAAAGCATAAGGAGGCATTAGAAAGAAAAAAATATTTCGAGAACTTTGTGGACTAATGGCTCTTTGGTACGTTATCAATCCAATTTAAAACAAAACTTTTTACTATTTTATACAGAGAGAGTTACTTTGTAGACAATTCCATACTGTAATTTCTGTTATTTTATTGTGGTTCAAAATTTGAGAAATGTGCCAGCTCGTAGCACTCCTCTTTGTACATGCATGTTTTCATATAACCAGTCTCATAATATGAAAGAAACGGAGAATAGGTCAGAAGTATGAAAGGAATTAAAAATTTGGCCTTGATTAATGATTAACGACCTTTTTAACCTTCAAAGACCAACGTATATTTTTGTTCTTCAACAGGCCATAAAGGAGTCAACTAGACTTTTAGTTGACTTTAGTTTGCATTTAGTTTTGTTAGTTTTATTAGACTTTTAGTGTGTACGAAGTGTTATATAATAATTAAATCAAAAACAATAACAATTACAATTTGTTATCTAGCAAAATACTGTAATTGTTAAGGAAAAATCTAAACTCTTTAAATATAGCTATGTGTATCGATAACAAAAAAATTTTATGAGATGCTAATAGTAGCTAACGTTTTATACTTTGTAGAAACAATATGTACATGTATTATTCCATCACAATTATGACCTATCTTACACAAATTTGCAAACATACAAAAATTTTACAATAGAATATAATTAAAAACACTGGTTTTATAAAATTTTATTGTTTTGTTTTACTGGTCATTGATAAATATTTTTGTCAATAAGGAAAATTATGTAAATTATTTTAAAGAATCGCAAATATGACGTTACAACCAATATAATCAAATATAGACAATGAGAAAAACACAACCTTAAGGAGCACTTCGCCCTATCTTCGTAATGTTAACATAGGTACACTTATCTCAAGAACTACTTGAGGTATCTTCATAATTCTTTTTTTCATTTAAAGAGGGCTTCTAGGGGAACACGTGGAACCAAAAAAAAAATTTTTTTTGGCATATACCCTAAAAGTTATATATTTTTGTTTTAACGCTTGTCAAAAAAAACCTATATAAATATGTGTATATGTATGTATATAAATATTGAACTCAGTGAAATGTGATGTTTTAGTGGTTCCACATATGTAAAAACAGTGCTACAAACATACAAAAAAAAATTTCATATTCCTACCATTTGTAGTTTTTGAGAAACATGTACTTTTGTATTGAAAACCGCAACTTTCGGAAAAACACAAAAAAACGGAAAAAATACTGCTTTATTACCTTTTTCATACATTCCAAGTGCATAGGCTGGCTGATCTCCTTCCTGCTCCTCATATTCATCCTCCAGACTTTCTTTTTAGTAAGTTTTTCTTCTGTCTAATTTTTTTCTCTATATCTTCTTGAGCTTTCTCTGCCTTCCAAATTCGCCCGCCGGTCAACGCTTTTTCATTGCTGTAATAAAATGCTGCCCTGGTGACCCTCCTATTTCTTGAAATACTTTGCATTTGCCAATGTAGCCATCATTAAAAGCTGTAACAGCTTCATATATGCCAAATTTCAAAGTTTTAATCTCCACAAATGTTCTTTTAGGTATGTAGGTCCAAATGACATTGTTGAGGGACTCATTGGGATTTTGAGTTTTTCCCTTAGTACATTTGCCCAGTAGAGTTGGATTGGCTAGATCTTGAAAAATAGGTTTTAATAAATGTCATTAGGTTTTCAGGCAAGTGAAAATGGCTGCCATGATCATAGTTTTCATTGGATTTTAACGGCTTTGCGGTACTTTACACCAGGTTTCTTCATCATCTGGACATAGTCCATGTTGAGGCCTTTCATTAGAAGACATCACATGGAAAAAAACTCTGCCCAAATGGCTTTTTTCATGTCTTCAACAGAGTTTGTGTTTTGCGTCTAATTTGCCAATCCGTAGTATTTTTGGAGCTGAATAATGGCAGAATCTGTTAGCTTGTTCTTGCCGCCAAGTCGTGAGCCGTCAGGGAGTGTTTTAGTCTTAGCTTTTAGATTTTTTAAATCTCGATCCCATCCGTTTCTGGACATGGCCTATGCATTCTATCTTTGTTATGGCAGTATCACCATAGGGCTTGGCTTCGCATACACTGGAGTACGCCTTGCTGTCTCCATCACCAAGGTATTCAAGGTAACGAGCCTCATACAATGCCTGCGAGCGCTGAAAAATTGCGACTGCTTCCAGCAACTTCCATGGCTCCACTAGAACCTTCAAAGTTTGCGATACAGCCATCACCAATGCGTGTTGTTTAGTCTATTAGTGCATCTGCAATATTTAGATAAAATCTCGATGTCTAGGACCTTACCGGTTGATAAAGATGTCACTGATACCACTCCATTTAGTGAAAGGTGACCCCGCTTCTGCAATGAAGCCATCAGCAGCTATAGCGAGGTCTCTGCAACCATCATTATCGATACAGCTTCTTGCACAGCACTTTGCATTGACTTCTTACACACTAACTCAGCAATTGAACCCAAGTTAATGCTCATGTTCATGATATCTCAAAGGCGGAGGTGTAAGATTCATAAAAGCGCAAAATTTTCTCCGCAGCCACTCTACCTTTGCCTATGTTACGCATAGCATAAACCAAACGAAGATTTAGGTCATAAAATGTGTTAGGCCTATCAGACTTTGCTTCATTCTGATTAGTGTTAGGCCTGACTAATTCAGAGTTTGTCACAGTAATTAGTGTTTTCACAATCTCAGAACAGCTGACTATAATTTTTGATGCTAGGCCTACAATGTGTTTTTACTTTTGTAAACAAGTTGGCCATGGCAATTTTTACACACTGAAACGTTACTAAGAGCCTCATTCAACAATCCTATATTAACTATACAGTTTTCAGACTCATCATTTTCATTCAATTGGTACTGTTTGTCAAAAAAGGACTGACCTTCTTAGAAGATGCACTTTGAGGTCTTGGCCTATCCACATTTGGAGTATTGGTACCTCGATTGTTACATGATCCTGAGAAACTAGGCCTAGGACTAGTTTGGAGGGTTAATGTTGATTTCCTTTGAAAACGCGTTTCTTGAAAGCAGGCTTTGAACGTGGCATTATAAAATTCACTACACTTATAACAAAAAATACTCAGAACTCTCCACTAAACTCACAAAAAACCATAATCATTTACGTAATTTTCCACTCTCTAAAACAGAAATGTCAGTAACCAAAACATGTATGCTACCTAGGTTATAAGCAATGGTTTATAAAACAGATGTTTTTGTTGGTTAGTGTAAGTTGTTGACATAAACAAACTGTCACTGCCAACCAAATCACATGAACATGACTGCAACGACAGTAGTACTATAACAGCACCATTCAAAGTGTGACTGCCTACAGGCCCGAAACTGCCTGCAGGCCTATTTAAAAAAAAATATTTCGGACACTTCTAGTCATCATAAAAAAAATTTAATACACTATTGTTATCGGGAAATTCCAAACTTTAATAAAAAAAAAAAAAAAAAAAAATTTGTAATTTTTGAGATTTTTTTTTCGAAGTGCTCCCCTTAACGGCACACATTTATCCATTGGACCCAAGATAAATTAAATTGTATATTACTCAGTTGACTCCTGGCAAGTAATAAAGTGAGTGGTGGGTTACCAAAATTGTCTATAACAAACTTAAACTAAGAAATATGAAAACGAAATTTATGTGGGGTCCTGAGGACCCCAGTGTGCTCTTTGAAGGTTAATTTGTCTTATTTCATACTTGGAATAGTGACAGAAATGTGTACTTTTCTGCACATGAGTTCAGAACTTGTGCTTGCCCGTATTTGTTTGTACCTATATGTGCCTGTCTGAACCTGCATACACCCTCCTGTACAGCTTTTTCCTGCTTGTGTCGGGATGTACCTAGCTATACCTGTCTTTACTTGCATAAAGTAAATACCATACTTTCCTGTACCTGACTATTTGTATAATAATTTCATAAGAATGACAAGTATTTGAAGCATAATTTAGAGATATTTTAGAGCAAACTAAAATGAAAGGAATTACAAATAAGGGTATGATTGTTTTCACCGTTTGTACGCGAAGGATAGCAGGAGTGAATAAAATATTTTTACTTAAACATTACGTCATTGCCTTAAGCAAGATTTATTTAATTATACATAATTATCTTTGGTATATATCATGTAAGATAAATTTTGTATATTCTTCCGTACACTCCTTCGACAATCGGCAAATGGACCTAATGTGAATACGGAAAACAGTTTAATGTATCTGATGTGACGTAAGGAGAATGCTGACAAGTGCTTTGCTAAGAAAGTAAATGACGTCAGCAAAGACCGACTGCTGCTACAAGCACTCCCAGCTGCTGACATTTGTCTACAAGTTTCTGTAATATTGTGTTCTATGTTCTTCTTAATATCAGGGCAGTTTCTTGAGAACATTTTGTAACAATTAGATCTTTATTTTCTTTCTCATATTTTCATAAAACTTAACATTTCCAATTGAAAACGGTTTACGGTATCCAAAGAAATTTTAGAAAATCGTAATTTTAAAGCTGGATATTAAAAAATCAAGTAACAAAGGTTTAAACTGATTCTTGCACCTCATTAGGTTAAATAAAAGAATTAATAAATTCAATGTACTTAATTTAATAATAGTAGATGAAGAATCACAAGATAATTACATCTCAATATAAAAAGGATGGAACAATAGATAATCGATATACATTAATTTATAACGTAAGATATTCTATTAAATTTTTTAATTCGGAAAATAATAATAATATTTATCCAAATTTAACTAACAGTAATTCGCTGTTGACACTTTCAGTTAAGTTCGCACAAAAAGAGAATACCACTTGTTTACAGTTAAAATTTATAGAATATGAAAGATTGGCAGCCGGTTGCTGCCCGTCCTCGCGGAAGGACTAATTTACGGTGTTAATCCACAAGAGTAGTGCCCCGATTAGATTAAGATGCGGAGTGCGGCTCTATTACGGCGACTTATCTCGCCCATATCAGGGTCTTATACAATGGGAGTACCACGCATATCACGTGAAGACGTGGTGACGAAAAATTGTGGGGTTACTTCAGCAATTTCTTTCGAGGCTGGAGTTTTCTAGAGCTGTCTACTGTCTCCGGTGCTCTTAAACCTCGTCATGGAGTTCCTTGTCCACCCTGCATTATCGCTGCACGGCAAGCAGATCAGCATCCTGGCTTATGCTGATGGCTATCGTTACCAAGTCCGAGGCTTCACTCCGGGCTTTGCTCAACACCGCTTCTTCGTCGGTGACATGAGCTGGCTTCAGGTTCAAGCCCACAAAAACACATGACTCTTCACATCGCCAGCAGAGCCGTGAGGCCAACACCATTCACCGTATATGGCTCTCCTCTCCAAATCCTTGAGGATGGAGATATGTATGATCACCTTGGTTTGTCTACTTCAATGACAGCTGACCAAACGCCAGTGGCCACCATTGCTAGGCTGGAAAAGGATGTCGCTGATAATTTTGTCAATGAGTTTGCTCCATAGCAGAAGTTGGACGCGTTTATGATTTCTTTAGTCCTCTACGAAGTGAGGTTCTTACTTGAACCTCTATGAAGATCTATCTTAAGGGATTGGACTCCTTAATGAAAGCGAAAGGCAAGAACACACTCGGTCTCCCCTCAAGGGTAAGCGTAGAGTTATATCGAGCTACCACCGTCGTGAGGTGGTGCCGGACCCCTTCCTATTTCAGGCTGACATGCGTTCCGGCTGCTCCCCTCTCTTGATCTTAAGGTCAGCCATCAACCCCTGGGGCGCCTAGCCGTCTCCACTGGGCATCGATATGCTGCCCAGGTCGACGTTGGACGACGTCGTGTACCTAAACAGGGAAGGGAGTAACTCCAACGTTACTACCACCTTCTCCACGACCCGGACGGCGAGTAACCGCCTCTCTAAGCGACTGCCTACGCTTCGGTAGGGGTGGATTGGTCAACGGCTGAACTTTCAATTAGTGGTACCAGGTGCGAGGTGGAGTGCCACCATGGACGGGTGAAGCCGAAGCCGGACTCTCATATGTTCTTTATCGAGCCCTGAAGCTTCATTGATGAGCTACTCTTACCGCGAAGCCAGACCAAGCTAGCTCGAGACGGGACGACGTGACCCACCTCCAATGATATTGGTGAGGCTAAATACCTGCCATTGAACGAATGTCAGAGGGGGGGACACGAGAGTGCCACCGTAGACGATGTACCTGACACGATGAGACGATTGCCCATGTGTTGTGTCACTGCCTACTCATGATGCCTGCCATCACGAAGAGACATGGTACCATCCTGGACATGCTGTCATTGAAATTTCATGGGCACCATCTAGAAGTTATACTAGATAGGAGGGTGCCGTTCCAGGAACTCGTCCCCGACATAGATTTCTCGGTGGAGGTGGTAAGCTGCCGACCGGACCTGGTGACGATAAGTGATAAGAGGACGGCTGGCAGTCGATGAAGACGGTCAGGAAGATGAAGCTGGAGAAGAAGTCACGCTACTGATCCCGCCTAGGGGCTTTAGAATTCTGTTAATTCCTTCGTGGTGGGGTCCCTTAGCGTCTGGGACACTGTCTCCGAGATCATAAAGTGGAGACGGGACATCTACGTCAAATATATTTCGCGTATCAGGCTGTATACGTCTCGCGCATGTCTGATACTTGTCCGGCAAAACAATATAAGGGCAAAAACAATACCTCAAAATAACTCTTTTTTTACAAATCACACTATAATATTTCTTCTGGTGCTTGCATAGAGTTGATGTAAGAATCGTCTGTTTTCCTGCTTACACTGCATCTTAACATTATAACCACAAGTGTTAAACACTTTCAGCCTCACAGAAGAGAGCATTCTCGTACACTTTATATATATATATATATATATATATATAAATTTAAAAAATAATAAAATATATATTATTTTATTAATAATATATATTATTTTATTAATAATATATATAATTTTATAAAATATATACATATATATATATATATATTTATATTTAAAAAATAATAAAATATATATATTATTTTATTAATAATATATATAATTTTATAATTATTTTTTTGAGTCTGAGATAGCACAGGTTCGAATCCTGTCTGTGACCCTTGCACTTTTTATCAGTACCATTGACCTTGTACTGTATTGAGTCTCCCCCTTATTCTGTTTGATAAGATCCTCGCACGGGCCAGTGGCCCATGAGGACGGGCAGAATAAGGCTTTAAATGGGATCGGCTTCTCCTTTAATTAAATAAAATTAAATAAATGTAAAAAATGTCCATATTTAACAGGCTTGGTGGAATTTTATTACACAGTTTTTAACTCAACTTTTAAAGGAGTCGTGAACTAGAACAATTTCTATATGGAATATTGTACACACTATCAAATATAATTTTATAGCATTTATATCAGTTTTAAAAATTAGATAAGATCTTCACTTGTTTAGTTTGTTGGGATGAAAAATAGACAGACTGTGAATTATTATTTAAGGTCAAATTAAAACCATCTACTAACTATAAAGCAATGTATGTAAATGCAGAGGTAAAACTGTTTTAGTATAATTTACTTGCATAAGGCGCTATAGGTCCAATCTTGATAACTTAAAGAACACGTTCATAATATTATTAACATGGAGTTTAGTAGCTTGTAAGCTCAATAATGATCAGAAACTGTGGTCTACTTTGTTTGATAACCACGAATTTGAGGCCGTCAACACTATATACAGTGCTGTAGGCTAAGTCCAATCTTGATATGATATAACCCATTCATAATATTCTTAACTTGAAGTATAGTAGCTCGCAGATTACCATAATGATCAGGAACTGAGTTGTTTGATAACCACGAATTTGAGCTGTCAACATTATATGAAGTGCTGTAGGCTAAGTCCAATCTTGATATGATATAACCCATTCATAATATTCTTAACTTGAAGTATAGTAGCTCGCAGATTACCATAATGATCAGGAACTGAGTTGTTGATAACTACGAATTTGAGCCGTCAACATTATATGAAGTGTTGCAGGCTAAGTCCATCTTGATATGATAAAAACCCATTCATAATATTCTTAACTTGAAGTATAGTAGCTCGCAGATTACCATAATGATCAGGAACTGAGTTGTTTGATAACTACGAATTTGAGGCCGTCAATATTATATGAGGCACTATAAGCCCAATCTTAATATTATGAAGAAACTATTTACCATATTATTAGCTTGGAGTTTAGTAGTTTGCAGGCTGCAATATTGATCAGAAGTGAAGCTTACTTTGTCTGAGAACCACAATATACTTATTGTTATGTACGCCTGCTAGCAAATATCTAGTTTCAAAGCATTCTTGATCCAACTTCGGGTTATATTGAGGGCAATTTTAGGATTGTGATAAAACAACTACATGAATTTAATTATATGAAACATTATAAACAATGTAGGAATACGTCACACCTCAAGTCACATGACAGTTTTAATTAGGTCGCTTCCACAATTTAAGTCTATAGCATATTTAAATATCAAATGGTCCTTTATACAGATTATACAGACATACAATCGTACGGAAAATAAAGTAAATAATAACATCCTGTCAACAGACAACAGAAAGTCTGATTCAGTCTATTTATTGAAAGGATTCAACGACGGAATATTAAAATGGGTGAGTATTGTAGGTGGCAAGACCCTCGTAATCTTTCTATTTCTCCCATTTAACCTTCCTTCTCCTACACACTACTGGTAAACCCTAAGTACGCAGTAGGGATTGCCATGAATGTTTTTGCGTCAATGCTGTTGTGTTTCCCAGAAACTTCTTGATCTATTTTTATCTTCCATTTTTTCTGTAATACCCAACATTATAGTTCACTAATCGGCTCTATGTCGTTACTTAAAAAGTATCGTTAAATTTATGTCTTATACACGTGATAAATTAACGCCTGAGACTTCAATTTATGACTGATTTAACTTTAATGCGCAGAATGTTATGAAAAATAAAATCTGAATTATTCAAAAGATTATTGCATTGTTAATGTACAATGTTAAAATAAAATAACAAAATGTATAATAAATTATTGTCGGATGACAAGAGATAAAATGTGGTACACAGGCATTATCTGGTTTACAAACTACTATATGTAAAAAATATCAGCAAGGGTAAAGAGGTGTAAATATTTACTTACCATACAGCCTACTGACATCTATGTACAAACTTTTAAAACTGCTTAAACTGAAGAGAATATAAAATAACATTAGAAAATTAATATTTTACGATTCACAAAATTGTTCTGACTTTGCTGCTTATATTTCTGACGTATATCTTTATCATTTTCAATTTCCTAGCCCAGATACTTCTTATAACCATATACTGCCTGATGGTAGGTTCTATTCAAAAATGGAAATAAAATTAATAAACAACTCTGTTGATGCATTTTAAAATGTTGATGGTTAAAAAAGTTAAACCATAATATTTTTATCAATAAGGGTATTAAAAATTAATTACATATTTTAAAGTTAACCTTAAAAGTCTTGATTACAACGACTTCTATGATTTTTTAGTTTAAATTCATTTTTATTTAAAATCTGTTTCTTTGAGATATTCAATCTATTTTCTTAATTTCAAACGATAGCTCACCTCAATTTAAAGTTTATAGTTGTCCATGGAGGAAATTGTATAGTTTTCCTTTGCTTAACTCTGCATGTTAGGGATTTTTTATAACTAGAGAAGAGGACCGGTAAAAATTTTCAAAATTTAATGTTCTATTTTTGTTTAGTATATACATATATATATATATATTTACTAAACAAAAATAGAACATTAAATTTTGAAAATTTTTACCGGTCCTCTTCTCTAGTTATAAAAAACCCCTAACTAGATATATATATAGTATCGTGTTAATTTCCGAATCTCGTTATACTTATATCACATTTATTACATCTCAGAGAGCTTAAGTGTGAATTAAGCTAATCAAGGTGACTTAAAAATACTGTGATTTGAAATCCTGTTTTAAAAATCATTAGACATATATTCAGTCACTGAGTAAAATTTATCAAGGGATATGTATTAAATAATTGCACTTCTTAATATCGTTTAATTTTTAGAACTTACATTTCATAAACCGAAACTATACTTCGATTTAAACTAAATAATATTTTTAATGTTGCATTAGGCACTTTAAACATCCATTAAGGAAATTATTAATAATAAACCCAAGGAAGCTAATAATAGAGAACCCGAATAAAGAGCAGGAAAGGATGACCTCGCATTTATCAACGAGTACTATTACCTGCAGCTGAGTTCCCATCCACTTGACTTGGTACTCTGTTATTTGATCATTCATAATTTCTGAAATGTTTCAGGGATGAATTATCGTTTAAATTATAACAGTGGCCGCTCAGTTGAGTTCAGATTTATTACCAAGATTAAAAGATAAATATTAATTCTGTTTCAAATTTCAAGCAAACCTACATGTGACTAGAATAAATTGATATCAAATTCAAATTAGTAAAATATATATATATATATATATATATAAGTTCTTATTTACATTGTGGTTAAAGATTATGCTTTTTATATTAAGGATTACAAACTCTGTAATTATACTACTGTAAGTTTAAGTAATAGTATTAAAGAAAGCATTAGTTCTACCTGTCATACATACCTCCCAGTTAATCATACACCGCTGTGTTACAGAAATCTGCACAACCTAATCGTCCAGGAGCAGCACATCACTAACCGTAAATGTCCAGATATTGGGGTTAAAATATCAGGTCGATAGTTCTAATTTAACTGTGGAGGGTGACTGTTGCAGTGACTGGGGCTCCCTTAAGGTTAAAGGGATTTTCAAGTCTAAACTTGAGGTTTATAACAATATTACATGTTGCTATAGAACATTAAAATAAGATTTTCCAAGTTTTCAGTGAACCAAAGCCACAAAATGAAACCGGTTATTTGACCTCATTTTAAAAACATGGTTAGTATCAGATTTTGTTTTATTTCATATTATTTGTGAAGAGCAAATAAAATGGTGGCATAAAAACACCCAAATACCCCCTAGGATAGCGGTCTATAGAATACGTATTTCAATATGTTTTCATATGCGTTAATACCATGTTAAATTCTGGCATGGAACCGCTTTTTTACGTAATTAGTTTTATTGTAATAAAATTACCGTTTGAGTTATCATTCATTCAATATGTACAGTTTTTAGCCCTATTTGTAATTGTTGAAATAATATTAAGCCGTCCTGATAATTAACGAGCAGCCTATATAATGAACTCCATGGCAACGAAATATAAATTTTAATTCCTTTCTTGTATTCCATCCTCAGGAACAGGGAGTATTCCTCCATGCTCAAGACCAAAATCAAGATGTAATCCAACTAATACATCTTAGCTCCATTCCACCTTCCGCTTAGTATAGTGTCTGAAATCTGACGCTGTCTTGACTTGCCTGCTGGAATCTGTAGTAAATGTCAGTCAGTAACAGTATCAGATTTCAGATGCAGCACTATTCAGATGGTAAAATAAGGCTGCGAAAGTAACAAATCCCACCATAGCTCCGTTATGTGTATCTACGTATGTAGATCTTCTCTACGAATCTGTATTACAAAGGGAAATTGGATGTATGAGATAATGTAAATCTTGTGGGGGGGGGGGGGGGTGGGGGGGGGGGGGGGTGGGGGGGGGGGGGGGTGGGGGGGGGGGGGGGTGGGGGGGGGGGGGGGTGGGGGGGGGGGGGGGTGGTTATAAATTACCTTTAGCGGTGCTCATCCCCATCACACGACTGCCAACGGTCCATGGTTCTTGGATCAGGACCACACCTATGTCGTCAGCCAGGATCTTTCTGGCAGAGTGTTGCCGTAGCTGCTCTGCTGTGGTGTAGGTTTATCTGGAGCACCGCTGTCATCCTCTATTGGTTCGTTACCTCCCCTGCAGCTTGAAGGTGATCCTGTCGCTGCCCAAAAATGGGCGCATCGCCAGAGTCTTCAGCTTCTTCAGGGAGTCTTCGTCCACATGAAGGACCAGGAATTTGCCTTTGGTGCTAGATTTCCCTCCAACAGCAGTCCATTGGTCCGTGTCAAGGTCATTTTGGTTTTTGAGGGCTTCGAACAGCTCTTGCTTGCTGTCCACCTCGATGTCCTTAGGGATGAAAGTTGACACTTTAAAAATCTTTACCAGGCTTTTAGCTGGGGCCATTGTCAGCTGAAATCCTTCAAAAGGACTCAGCTCCTGGACCTGCTTCTCCAGCCACTCCTTAGTTTCTGTGTTTACACAGCCGACCACTATCGGTCCACCTTCAACATGACAGCTGGACATCCTAACGTTTTTGCCCTTAAAGGCGCGTTTGCCCAGCACTTTCGTCAGGTTGTTGGCTTCTTCCATCGATAGTTTTACTTCTGGGTGTTCGAGCCGGACAATAGCCAGCTTTCTCCACAGAGATCTTTTCAGCATATTTTTCGGGTGTCTTCTTAGTGACACCTCCATCATGCCCCTTCCTTCTTTTCTCCCCTCCCTTTGCTTGTTCTTTAGGTGTCAGCTGCGAATCGTAGCCTCTTCACACCTGCATAGCTTGGGGTTTGTTGTTTTTGGGCTGGTACAGATTGAGTTTTCCCTTGCTCTGGGGCCCCAACAACAACCAAGTTCCTTTTGAGGAACCGGCTTCGTTGTGTGGTTTTATCAGAGCTCGATATTTCTCTTCCCACCTCTTCTGCCTTTCTTTCCGGGGGATTATCGGCTCACCTCTAGCGACAGCCTCTTCAATCCTCGCTTTTAGTAGTTCGCCTCTCAAGAGCCGCTTCTTTTTTGGCTCTTCCGGCCGAACTTCACCTTCTGACAAGATAAGTCTGTCTTCCTCCATTGGGGTCATCTCTGACACTCTTAATTGCTCAATCGGTAGCTCTTCTGGTTGAGTTTCGCTACCTCTTGAGTTTCAGTTTTGTTTTTGTTTTCTTTTTCATTCTCCATTATGTTCCCACGAGAACCGTGTGTTTGCAGTCCATCTTCCAGTGACCCGATTAAGAAGATAAGGGTAAATTACGACTGGGTGTCTCCTGGTTCCCAGAAGGCTCCGTTGAAGACACTGAATATACCCCAGTGCCACGAGACTCTCAGCACGGGTCGCATAACACGTTAGTCTGGGGTTGTTGATAAAGTAGGGTGGGAACATCAGAAATGAAGGGATAGGTAACTGCTCTCAATTTCAGGGCCAAACCAAGAGGGGGGAAAGGTTTTCTACCCTTGTCACTAGAATAGTGATAAGTGGAATATTTGTAGTGGAATAGTGGTCGATCCCATCTGGGACAGTGGCTGATGCCGATGAGGGATGCCATTCCCCCACGGGAAACGACGTACGTGTCGTCAAGACTCTGTTAAACAAACATCCCTTCGAAACAAGTTTTTTTTACTGGGACAGGACATACGTTCTTTGGGATCCGTACAAAAGTAAATGGTAACCGTAGGAAGTAGTCTCCTTGTTATTAGTTCCATGTAAGAATCAGTCAGCCCTTTAACAATGTAGTAATATTAAAGTTCTCCTTTTATACATACATTCGTTAATTCAATCCTCATGCAATAAATGTGTATTAAACAACACTCTAACATGCTGCATGTTGGATAAAATACCCTATACATATTTCAAATCTTCACAGAAAAGTTCATTTTTTGTACTCTCCCTGTACTTAATCGAACCTAAAAGGTCTCCTACGGGCTTCAGAACAACAGAATATTAAGGTCAGTAACTGTAGAGGACTGGTATCGTCTTTAGTGTGCTTTGAAAGGATCGTAAGAATTTTTTAATTCAAGAGTGTTATATTAGGTATACAAAAGGATAAAATAACGTTAATATATAATACTGCCAACTAAGATTTTAAAATGTTAATTTCTTATTAAATGTTTATATTTTATAAAAGTATATAATAGTAGATAGTTAAAAGTTTATGATTTGACGTTAAGACGGTTTTATTTTTCACAAACCCTCCTCTCAAAGATAAAGAAAATTAGATTAGTTTACTGAGTAAAGTTTTAACTACTGAGGAACAGATTAGGGAAGCGTTATGGAACATAAAATGTGTTAGCGTCCATTTGAATACCATCATAAAATCTAGAGATAACGCCAGCTTACAATCACATTCTGTTTTACTAAGCTAAATCTTATCTATCCTTTGAACATATTCTTTTGATCCATTAATTTAAAGTACAAATCGTAATTAAATTTTAAACTTTCTCAATAAAAACGTTCAAATAATTATAGAAACAGATCAACATAGTATATTCAAAGTAGTATATTGTTACCAACCAAGTTTTTAGTGTTGTCCTCTAAAACTTGCAAACCGTGCTCCATTGATTTAATTATTTATTTACACACAATTAGGAGTCAAACAAAAAATAACAAAACTAACCAGTACACCAACGCAAAATTGTAGCCACTAAATTGCAGTTAGAGGAAACTTATACAACATACCGCATTTCAGAAGAAGACAACAATGTCACAATATGAAGAATGTGTCTGTAATGTCTGAGCTTTAGCCTCGAGTTCTGATTCTGAATAACTTGGCTAGTTACATTTCCATTCCGTCGAGACATCATCATGTGGATTTTCCGTAAACGAACCTATACTTTATTAATATAATAAATTATGAAATTAAAAAGTAACGGAGATAGAATTGTTTCGAATAATAATAATAATTTTTATTTTCATTGTGTTGAGCTGATAAATTGTCTCTCAAAACTTTGATGAACAACATAAAAACCGAAGATTTCCCCATTCTTCCTCTGAATGGTATTATCATTTTGCTAAATTTCATAAATTCCCGATTTACGATCATTTGAGATATTGGCCCTTAGGGTTTCCTAAAATTTGGGATAGGTAGTTGCTTGTCTGTGAGGGGACAGTTTTTTCACAACATACAGCACGTTTCGAACCAAATATGCAAAACTTTTAAAAAGCATACAAATAAAACTGTTACTCACAGAACAAGCAAATTGGATGCGATGACTGTGACAAAATTTATATTTGACAAACAAAAAAGAAACAATAAAAACACGATTTAAAGAGCATTTATCACACACCAAAATATGGAAGAGTTAAAAAATCTGCTGTTTCCAAGCACTGCATTGAATCAGGACAAAGAATCATCAATTAAAAAATATAAAATTAATAAAGAAAATATCAAAACAAATGAACTTCAATGCTTAGAAACACTTACATACGAGTATAAGCAGAAATAAAGAAAAATGAACAATGAAGAGGGCCCTATTGAAAATTCCAATTTCTTTCTTCTCAATTTATTCAAAAATTAAATTCTAGTCAAATCTAATTGTTGATACTGGCTGGAATATTTCCAAAATTTTGTATTTGAATTTTTACACCATATGTTATTTTAATATTAATTTTAACAAACAATATGTAAATATTTATTTGTGGAGTTGCCTGAAGATGAAACCTTTGGTATCGAAAGGCCCTCGTCCAAAAAATAAACAATTTGGAAAAGTAGTGTTTTTATTAACATTTATTAATATTTAAAGAATTCTCCAATTATCCAAGAGTCTTTTCAATAACAACAACATTTATTTCTAGAAAACCACCTATCGTCTGTCTTTTACATAGGTACTTTTTAACAGTGTGGTCAAAGCGCAATCAATAATCCACATTTTCACATGCAAACAGTTTGAGGTTGTCATTGCAATTCTTCCTTATCTCTCAATCAACGGAGAATATTTTTCACATAATAACAAATCAGTAGAAATTCCTTCAGATATCCATCGTATGTGGCACGACCATAATTTACATCGTAATGGGGTGACACACAGGTCTCGTGATTGTATGGCATTCTCGTGTTCAGAGCCAAGCTGTTAGTGTTTAATTAATCAGATCCCTATTATCCTGTGTACGATCCGTCAATGTAAACGTCTCATCCATTACATATAACCCTAATTACACACACGGGCATCTATGCAAAGTTTGCCAAGCCTACGTCTACCAATATGACAGAGAAACTGCGCATTATGAGGTTTGTAGTCTTTATACAATAAAATGAGTTGATAGAATGGTTTCTTAATAATAATTGAGTAAAAATACATTATTGACGATGGATGACTTACAGTCCTTATTTTCTCTGTCATGCAGCATGTTTTTGTGAATTCTTATGGCTACAGCACAATTCTTTTCTACCCTATGAAACTATCAGATATGTGCTTGGTTTTGTTTTATTATAAAACTGAAGAAATATTACTTTGATGAAATTAATAATTCTTTCAATAATTTCACTTGTCTTGCGTTTTGTGATCCCTGAAAAGAGTATGGATTCTAATAAAACAGGGTTTTTTATTCCTGTAAGATATAATATTAAAACATGCTCATACAATAATAATATCTTTACAATCATTCAATAATTGTGTCCTTCAAGTTCTCAGTGCTAATGTTTTCAACACCAACTCAAAATAAAAATCTTCATTAAACTTCTTCTTCATTAATATTCTTCAAATACAAAATGAAACAAATAATAAAATAAGACTTATTCTCAAAATAAAAATCAAACAAATTAAGGTAATATTAATATTTAATATATGAACAAAGACAATGTCCAACCAGTTAAACTCAAAATTGTATCAATTTCAAACTACCTATTTTCTGTAAATTTCCAATTTACAAATTATTGAATTATCCAGAATTATCCGCTTGGCTTTGAATGTTAAATTTAGGAACTTGTTAAAATGTATATAGAATCTCAGAGCATTAAATAAATTTTCTATTTTAGTAGGCCATTCCTGATTAAACCAAATTGAACAGGAAAATATCATCAAGTAATTTTCTATTTCAATATTAAGTTCTAACCTTCACAGTACCTCACACATCTGCTGAAGACTTCACCAAGTAACCAAAATGACTATTATAGATTAATTAATTTAAACTTGAGACTTTAAATTTTGAAAAGAAATTTTAATCTTAAACTCAACCTTCTTCCCGAAAAATCAATACGGCAAGAGTAGGCTATCACTTTACACGACTTCTCTCTCTGAGCACACAGCAAAGAATCCCCTGAAAACGTGGTTGAATCCACAGGAAGGATCTAGAAATCCCTCCCACCATCTAATCAACCTAACATTGGCCAATCAAATTTGAGCAAACACAATGTCTGAATTGGATGGTACCTATCCAACCCAGACCTGTAACCTATGCTCAATACCTAGATACAAAAAGAAGCTTCTAGGCATTCCTCGAACCCGACTCAACAAGAAATTCAGCACTGCTCAAAGGATAACAATTCTTACAATTCAATTATTATATAAGTTTACAATTCTCTTAATTAAAAATATAAAGATTCCTATAAATAAATAAATAATATAGGAAGCATCCTATAGTTAGCATTGGAATAGTGAGTGGAAGTTTATACGAAAAACGCCCTAAGTTAAATTGCTATTTTAATTTCAAGGTATGGTGAGTTCAAAGTCTTGGATCATTACGGAATACAATAGCTACCTAAGTTGACTAAGAATACCTTAAAACATTTACAAATTGATTTTAACTAGTGTAAAAAGTTTCCCCTGTTTACTGAAAAACTTGGGGCGTACGTGTGTATATACAGTAAAGTGTTGATATCGATTTCTATTATATTTCCTATATGTTAAATATATTAGTTTTCATCCTACTAGTTCAAAATAGAGTCTTCTACATAATTTTGTATCTCAATTTGCTAATATATATTTGTTATTGTAGTTTGGCAACATGTGAAAATATAAATTTCCATCCTACTACCCAAAATGTTCTAATCGCTATGTAAATACAACTAAAGTTCATGTTTTCCATAACAAGACATTTGATTTTATGACTCGGGATATAAGTTAGCTAGATGCTGTTTAGTCCTTCTATGTGTCGCATATTTGGAACGTTAGTTTATCTCGAAATTCTCCAGAAAATTTATGTAATAAGTTTTTATTTCAATTGTATTATCTTATTCAATGTAACAATCTTCAAAGTTATACAGTATAACAAATTTATAAAAAATAGAATTAAAGTAACAAATCTGCCAGTGAAAAATAATATCAATTATGCTTATTGTATTAAATATTCACTATCGACGTTTTTCAAAGCGGTGGTGTTATTACAAACTAATTATATGATTGAGTTGGAAGATTACATATCTTTCGTGTTTGAGTAAAAGTAAATCTTCTTAAAACTTGTTGTAAGTTTCTTTGAGAATTTTTTTAAACTGCCATAGTTGGCCCTTTTATAGTCAATGTTTTCTTTTATTTTACTACAGACTTATTAGTTTTATCTGTTGTAGTTGTAGTGTACTTTCCTAATGAACGTTTAAAGTTGTAATTTGATTGCACTATATATTCGATCCTACTGATAAATATGGCTTGATAACATATATTTAGAAAGTTATTAAGACTTGTAGTAACATAATAATTTTTCAATTATGTCGTTAGTTGGAACAACACTGCAATACTCGTCTTTTAATAAAAACTTAAACAATGTTGGCACTGTGGAAAACATAAAATTGAGCAGGAAATCCAACTACCCCACTATCCGGATATCCTCGCCAAATAAAATACCCGTGTTACACTGTAACAATATTACAACTCCGTGCTAGAATTTTCAACTCACAGCTTCTATTCGCCTCGTGCAAACACATTTGGTATATTTTATGTCCAGTTGCTGATGAAAGAAGTCTAATTTCTGTCCGAATGTACGCCCAATAAGTGCCAATCAAACTGACTTAGTGGATTGAAATTTGGTATAAAACTCGTGTTGTACTACTTCTTTATCACTATTTAAAATTTTAAAATTCAGTCCGATGGGATTCTTGATTTCTGTGAGTAAAAAAGTAACTTTCCCTGACAAAAGGGTAAAGAAATTATTGATGAGAGCTATTTGTAAATATTAATCAAGAAATATGATCAATAGTTTATTATAACGTGTCATGAAGTTTATCTTTTTTACAGGTTATTTAATATGCAGCATGAACTTTTATATTAACTTGCAGTGTAAGTTTATTAAGAATTGAAAATTACTTTTTACTGTGAAGTGTTGACGGATGTTTCGATATTTTATTGATACCAGTTTTGAGAAAACCTAGAGACTAGAAATTTGCTACTCAGAACTAAATATCTATATGAAATTTCCTGATTTAAATGATAACTTTGTACATCATATAAAATTATACGAGTGTTTGAATATTTTGCCTTTTAATTAGAACTCGTTTAAATACAGTAATGATTAATAAACTTATTATGACGTATGATGTTATGTTTTTTTTTAGCTTCGAAGTTACAGTTACCAGATTTTGTAAAAGAGAGACTTGTTATATTTTCAATAACTCACTTGAAGAATGCGGTAATTGTAGGTTAAACACCATTAAATGTAAATATGATTAGAAAAAAAACCTATACGATATATGTAATTTATTGGCCATTTTCAATTGGAAGAAATTATAGACTAGCACTGATCTACCTCTGAGATATTGTAAGGTAGTGAATGATCAACCTTCGTAGCAATTCTTCCTCTTGGAAGTTGGATAAGTTATTCCAGACCCAACCAAAAGTAAACACAAACCTCAAGAAATTGCTTTTCTGTTATTTATGCTGTAGTGATTCTTATTTTTCTCGTCTTTCTATTGAACTCGGATACTTTTTCATTACAAAACACTTTTCACTTTTTTAGATAAATGCATATTGAAGAAAAACCCTCCAAGGTAAAATTATTTTCCAACTTTTTATTTAATAAATTACATAAAACATATATCTAATGTCTTCATAATATTGTTAAAATTTATAACATTGTTTGTTGTATATCTGATCATATAACGTTCTGGTAAAGATATCACTGATGATATACTAATGATATATTAAATTAGACTATATCAATAATTTATCAGATTTATGAACATGCATTCTATGTTATGAACAGAACTATATATGTTGTGGATAAAACATCCATCGAATATCTATCAGAATTTTAAGCAATATTAGGCAATTGATGAGATATTCAGACAGCTGTTTCATAACTTCAGCCCTAAAACTTGGAAATTGTCACTTCCAGGCATCATTACGCAAGACATTGAGAGTGAGCAAGACATTTGGCTGTAAAGGAGCCCAGTGGAGAGCGATAAGAGACGAGACGTCATTCATCAGCTCTTGTTACAACTGGAATCCTCGTTTACTCTGGGGTTTCTGTACTTTACGGTTTTACAGTTAGCTACAAATTTTTAAAATGATTGAAATTCGCCTTAAGTTTTGTGAGTATTTAGGTGTGTTAAATGAGTCAGAACTGAAATTAAATATTTTTTTATATCAATCTGATAATGTTAATGATATTTAAAAATATTTTCATTTTGATGAATGAATAATTATTAGGCTATCCGCAATGTCAATTTCTGAGCTAAACTATTTTCTGTTCATTAATGATTTATTTCGTTTCTATCACCAACGTCACTTGTTTGGTATTGGTTATGAACAAGGTGAAGCTATCAAGTAATAAAAATGTGCTTAACCCGTTCAACCATCATTCATAACTTATCTTAAACTACATAAATATTACATGTTTTAAATGTAGTATTTAGTTGCATTTTCAAGAAATTATGTGGAGACCTTTTATTGTTGTCTTACTTAAGCTTTGCTAATAATTACTGTACCTTTAGTTGTTGATCATGTGGTATAAAAATTCCGATAAAAGTATGATAGTCCTTTTTTAAAACTCGAACGAAATAATTTCGAAGCCTATTCTCCAAATTTTCAAATCGGGCTATCTTTATGTACGGTATTTGTCTTTACATTCAGGTTGAGTGTGTCAGTGTACAAACTGGGTGCACAATACTGGTACTACGATAGACAGAACAAATACATTCAGAGTACTGCGATTGTGTGCATATTATCAATATAATAATTTCCATTACGAGTTTCATAACCTGATCTATCCTTCAGGTAGAGTATGTTTATTTTACTACACATGATATCGTTTAAAAATGTTAGTTATGCCAGTTAGTTATGTTTATCTTTGCAAACAATGAATCTAGAGGATACTCCTGCCCGTTTCACAGGCCCACCCCACCTCTCTGTACAATTGTGATTTCTCTCTGTCGATGTCGGTACTGCATTGCTTGGCTTTTAACTATGATTAAGAATTTTACTTAGTGACTCAGAAATATATAATATAAATATAATCATATAAAATAAGGTGACCAATGTTTTAAATATAAATTAATTCATACATTTGAGAATAAACCCCATAAATAGATTGGTATATTAAAATTTATTTAAGTAATTATAGATTAACTATCTATTAGAATATGTAATTTATTATTTTTTAAAAAAACGGTCTTTTTAATCCTTTAAAAGTTATGAACTTACGTAAAAATTCAAAAATATTTACCATGTTAGATTTTATATTTATCTAGAAATATGTTCCCTAAACCGATAATTTGGTAAAATGTATGGCATATTTAAGTTGACCTTTCATATTTAGATAAAGGAATAATTTAATTAGTAAAAAATAAATATATTTTAAGATCAAAACTTTGGTTTTGCATCGTTAAATCTTGGAATAAACAAGTTATGTAGGTGGTGGACAGGCAACATAATACTAATAATTGAAATCAAATAAATATTTACTCAATTAAAAATAATGTTTCATTGTAAAATCTATTAACTGAATATGGCTTTTAACACTCTGAAAGGCAAAAATATTTCAAGATTTAAATTTTTGTTAGCAATTCTTAAATACGGTGAGAACTAAAAAACTAAATTGAAAAAAAATTTGGCAATATTATTGTAATAAATAGAATTTTGATTAGTTAATGAACAAAACTGTGTCATCAAGTGATTTTTTACTTGTTATCGCAAACAAAAGTGGTAGCCAATAGAGTAACATTGTTGGACGGGACGAGTTAATGGTATAATCGTCAACCAGATTACAGTTAGAGTGGACTATACAACTGCTCGATCTAGGTTATCGATGCTCCCATCGCGGTGATAAACGCCCAACGGCCAATATTGGTATTTGAAGCGATGGTGTGGCAATAAAAACAGCAGAATTGTTCGATAATAGATGACTATTGACTGTATAATAATTCTCATAAAATTCGGTCGGCTCCTAAAGTGGGAATTAATATTAATACAATCAAGACTTTCATATAACTAAGAGTCACCTCGGTGATCCATAGACCGCGCTAAACTGTACGTGTCAAGTTTTCTGTGGTTACTTGGATTGAAAGTCTGGATTCCAAAGAATACGCAGATCATCATAACTCATTCAACATTTTAGTCAGTGTATAATATTTACAATTATGTTTCATAAGAGTGAGTTATAGTTGCATTACATAGAATAATTTATTTCGGTACTAATTATACTCCCGGTGTAAATAAATAATTAAAGTAGTCTGAGCCGTACCTTGAACTATTATGCCCGATAAGGAAATCGTTCTTTTATTGGCCGGTAGATATGGCGGAATGTTAGAACGTCTGAAAGAGCGTCTTCTGGACACTTGAACTGTCAGTGCACCGTAGGAATTGCTCACTTTATGACCTAAATAAACGGTCACTCAATAAATTATGGGTCTTCTTTCACCTTTGAAACTTATTAGCAGTACCCATCGCACTGGCCGCTTACCGATGTTACAAGGCTCATTTCCATAGTAGTCAATTGTTTGTTCATATAATATAATAATACTTTATTTGTATTATTTTCTCAATTCTTACAACATATTGCTGATTTTATTGTAGGCTATATAGCAGGAGAATATGAATTGTGGTTATTTTTATACAAATATTAATATATTAAATGGAAATATGTAAACGTTTAATTCCTGCTCATTAGATTTATTAGTTGGCAACAATTGTATACAGAATAACAGAATAAATAGAGTGAACAGTTTAAACAACTGGTGGGAAAAGCAAAAGTTTAAATATTATATTGCATGCTTCAGGGGATTACTGATCAATGTTATTAATTAAAACATCTGCTGTAAAAGGATGCATTTATTGGAATTATTCTACTCTTTCTACTTTCACTTGCTATTTCACTCTCTTCTTATTCTCTCATTAAATTTGAAATATTCCGTAAAGTTAATTTTTAGTGCTTCACAGAATGACGATAACACATAAATAATGAGAGTTTTCTGTATGAAATTTTTTAAAGTGTTTCAATTTATGAAAAATATAAACCAATGACAAATTAATATGGTTGGTCAGGATATAGTAATAGCTTTTCTTCTTTTTTCCACTTCATTTAGTAGCTATACGCCATGTTGTTTTTGTTTACAATTTTATCTTAATTTGTATCTTTATAATTATTAAAAATGGGTAAACGGATCCATGACAGAAAGTAGTATAACAGAAATAAAAATTATAAAATATGTCTTAATACTTTAAATATTTCAGCCATTTAATTTTTGTTTCATGAAATATCTAATAAACCAGTGTTTCTATTAAAACGTTATACTACAGAATAAAAGTTTAATAATTTTTGTTTCCAACAACACCTCATTTATAGAAAACATTGGTTAAGAAATAACCATTTTATGGAAGGATTCATACTATACATGAAAAACAAATGGTCCATAATTAGACAATAATTCAAGTTAGTTAGTTATTTATTTAGTTATATATTTAGTTATCAGCTTTTACTGTAGTTCAGTTGCAACGATGAAACTGACTATTGCACTTTTAACATCTAACAAAATGTAAATATAACCAAAGTTTATTTAATTTATTAATTATTTAATATATTTAATAATTATATTCTATATTACTGATTTAAAAAATACATTTTGCGTCACAAACCTCACAATTTACGAATCGATCAAAAACCCGTGATCGGTGACACATTAAGAAGTAAATTAATTATATGTCATATATCACTATATCATCAACAGCTTAATCAGCCCAGTATGGGAAGGTTTACTAAAAGATTTTTATAATATATTATTTTTTATTTTACAGTATCCTGTAAAAAAATACCCAATAATGAATCTTAAATTGTTGCGAGTCTTTTATTCTTATTTAAAGCAAAGATGGGTAATAACAAAACGTCATCAACTGACCCTTGCTTCTCGTTGCTTCTGTATGTATTAGAACAGAGATAAATGACACCTCTAAGTCTGGTGAATCTCTGCATATTCGTCTCTGTCTCTAAAGTCGGTAAGTCTTTGTGCAAATATCGAGCTGTGATATTGTTAACTAAGAGTGACTATTCGTCTTCCTGCACAGGATTCATCATTATGTTACGATTGTTTAGTGTGAAAGTTGCTTTTAAAAGTCGCTACAGATTTATTCATAATATTTGCTACTTTAATTGAAAATGTTAACGTAGGTACTCCTATGAATGTTAAGGACTCGCCATAGTCGCCATCGGCTTGCTTTGAGCTACTCCCTAGGCTTATATATTAAGCTGTTGCCTAAATTTGGGTGCCTAATTTGTTAAAACCATGTTGTTTATGGATTAAATTTGGAGTTTAGGTTTGACTGGGAGTTCTAAGTAGATCGTAGTGTGTTTTATTTGATGGATTAACACAATGTTTGGCTTCGAGAGCGTTTTTTGGGCTAACGAGTGGAGATGCGACAGACATTGACCGAATATGTTTGTATAAAATTAAATTGACTTAAAGAATTAAGTGTGTCATATTCAGCTGAGCTTGGAGGAAAAGATTGTACTGGGCATTCGCTTTGATTTGTTAAGATTAGTTAAATGAAATACTTACCAGTTTTCCGAGCTACCAGATATCAGACGTTTTCTAGCAATTACATGGTATAAAGTTCCATGAACAAAATGCCGTGATTCAAGCATACCTAAAAGTGGGTTAGACTCTGTATAATAAGTAAGACAACCCCTTTAGTTTCGATTACCTGTACTTGGCTTTTTACGGTAATATTTACCAACAGAATACGTTGATCTTAGGGTTTATTTCACCCAGACGATAGTTTGGGCATAACAGAAAAGTTATTAGGATAGGTAAGGTTTCCGAATGTTAAAAGACAGGGGCCTCTTTACTTGAAGGACGTAAGTCAGTTATGAGAACAAGAAGACCAGGCCAACAAGTACATGAAGAGATTCAGTTTACTGGATGGTTTACCACAGAAATGCCAGGGTATTCGCTAGGGTAACGCTTTGTCAAAAGTCAAAATACTTTTATTGGATGTGAGCTAAATAATAATGAAACCTTTCGGATTAATATGTTCTACCCTTGTGTGCTGATGCTTTATTTGTAAGTGACATTGTTCCGGTAGATGCTGATTCTAAAATTATAGACAACGCTTCTAAGGTTTAGTTGTCAGAAGTTTATACTACCTAGCGGTGGAAAAAACACGTTATCTAGAGTGCAAAACAAGGAGGCTAGTCTACTTTACACCCTAAGTTATAAATTGTATAAAGTTTATTAAACTGTTTTGCTGTATTCACTTCAGCCATAATAGTGTCCGTCAGGTGCGTCAGATTTGATCAGTTGAAAGTAAATATTTAGGAAACCAAACTAAACTTTTGTTCTCTCCTTAACTATCGTTGAAATTAAATAGCTTTCCATTTCGACCTGCACCAAAAGTAACACGGCTAGTGGTAGATTTTAATCTTAACACAATTCTTACAACACTTTGAGAAAGAATATCGGATGGAGAATATCAATTAAAATTAATTCTGCTGTAAGAATTAGGAAGAGCATTAATGCACATAAATAAATACTTCAATTAAAGAGAAAATATTTTAACCAGAACATTGCCTTGATAATCAGTAAGCCTAGGATAAAAATTTCATGTTGTAGTATTAGAGCATGTAAACTAAAACAATGTTTGGCAGAGCCTGCTACTCACATTCAGATGTTGTTTTGTATTCTTTATTGTTATTGTTAAATAATTTAGCGCGAGCAAATTAAAACCATTCAACAGACACAAGCAATTATGATTAATGATATTTACATTGTTACAGCTATTGTATGCATGTATCTGTGTATGTAACGGAATCTTTGAGCATAATTTCCACCAATTTCCAGAAGTCTGATTAATTTGAATCTTTGCATACGTATCTAGGACCAATGACAATGCAATAATTTGATCATAGTTTTTCTTATAAGGACCGCCAGGATAAATTCTTTTCTAGATCCTCTGTAGTGGACTAAAAAAATAGAGCTAGCGCGCGATCTGCGGTAACCCAACGTTTAAGTCTCCATTCAATCTACGCTAACCCAGCTTTCAAGTCTCCATTCGTCTCGGTATTCTCGGATGTGCTTTACTCTCTTAATATAGTAATATTGTAGTAGTCATCCAGTCTCTGCCATTTCCAGTGGTTTCCTTGACAGCTAGATCTCTAAGTACACGATCCATGCATGTTGTTGGTTTAGTATACATTACATAATACTAATTTGAGTTGTTGCTTTACAAAAACATAAATAGTATTTTTATCAGACAAAGCCTTTAGTTTTTTGTAACTAATTCCATTTCAACAATATTCATAATTTTTCTTGCATTTAAAATTTTACTTACTATAAAATAAAGTTGAACAAATACAGTTTAGTTATTTTACACATTAGCGAAGATGTATAGCTAATACATGAAATAATAAATGTACCAAAATATTTAAGTCTGAACTACAATAACCATTAGCTTTATTATGTATGTGTATGTTTGATATATATATATATAAACACACACACACACACACACACACACACACACACACACACACACACACACACACACACACACACACACACACACACACACACACACACACACACACATATATATATATATATATATATATATATATATATATATATATATATATATATATCAGAATATAGCAATTATATGATCAAAATATAAAATGATTTACGATACGAAAAATTCAACTTAGTTAAGGGTGTAACATTTTATAATAGTGTATCTCAAATAAGTAAAAGCTTTAATACAGCTCAGTAAGAATGATAAATGATAAATACTAGCCAACATTACGTTTATTAAATACTTCACATTACTAACCCTCGAGTCCGGCAAAGGTGTTTTTAATAGCCACAGTTACTTGGTAGCTTAGATGCTAGCCTTTGATTTTTACGACAATAATTCATCTAAAGAGAACTGCGAAGCTCCGAGTCTCCAGGGATCAGAGCCGACAACTTAAGTGCAAGCTCGAGGAGTCATATTGAGGGGATGCAGGTTGCTATTTCCCGTTGGTAGCTATTAATAGGACAGAACCTTTAACACGTTCACTGCGCCACGAATAATCGGTTACTCGTAACACACCTTAAATTTACGTGCAGAGGCTAAATATCAAAGTGTTCACCCCAGTGCGTACGCTGTTTTTCCTGAACCAAAAGCTTGTGGTAAGTGAAAGTTGTATTTTTGGAAATATTGTTTTCCAAATAGTCTTTAAAACTGTAAATCACATAACGATTAGTGGGTTACCCATGACGCACTGCAGTTATAACTTCTTAATTTTGTGCGGAACGAGTAACTGGTTATTCGTATAGTTGAAACTTTTCCCACAAAGCGCTAGTCTATTCCAACACACGTACTCCGCTCCGGCACAACGGTGATGTGACTGAATTGTTTTGTGCGTGGTGTAATGTTCTAGTCGTGTTTGCGTTTACATATTTGTTTTCATCACGAGTTCGGATGGTGATGATAACCCGCCACGTGCTAAACGAAGTCGACATAGTTTAGTACTCGTAACTAATACGGAACTACTACAAGAACTAGTTACTGAGGGGTTAGCTTCCAACGTTCCGAGTAGCATCGATCCTGACATTGTGCAAAGTGACAGTGATGAAGAGCTTTTAGATTTTTGTGGAAGTGAAATTGAGGAACCAACTACGAGCCAGACAACGATGATGTTGACGACTCTAGTGAAGATTCGTCATCAGAAAATGAAGATAATTTTTTGTCTGGAAGCCGTACATCAGACTCAGCCATTACGGAATTGAGTTCTAGCGTAGGTCGTGATGGCAGCGGACATCTTGACGGCAGCAGAGGTCATGATAGTAGCAGAGTTCCTAGTGGCTGTTCTCAGCGTGACCGAGACATATGTGGTGGCCGTGGAGAGTGTATTTGGAGCAAGGAAGATACACCTTCTGCTTTTCAGAAACAATTTATTTTTCTGATTACATGGAAGATACAAAGGTTACAGAGGACTTATCAAACACTTCAACTCTAGATATATACCGCCCTTTCTTGGACGATGAACTTCGGAACTACATGGTACAGGAAACCAACAGGTACGCCTATCAACAGATATCAAATGCTAACTTAGGTGATAGGTCTAGAGTTAAGGAATGGTAGCCTAAAGATGTTCCTGAAATTAAAAAAAAATGTTAGACTCCTTATTTGTATGGGTTTGGTTGAATGCCCACACATAAATCTGTATTGGTCAAAAAACATCTTGTATGAAAACCACTTGATAAAAGGTGTGATGACGAGGGAAAGGTTCCTTATGCTAAACAAGTTCTGGCACTTTACAAATAATTTAGAAGTTCAGGATCGAAAGGATCGCTTAGTTAAGGTCAAACCTATTGTTGATATTTGAATACAGAATTCATGGTCACAATAATTCCAGGTAAAGATCTCGTCATAGATGAAACAATGGTACCTTGGCGAAGCAGACTACTGTTTCGAAAATATATTAAAAACAAAGCTCATAAATACGGCGTAAAACTGTTCAAGTTATGTACAATTTATGGCTATACACTGCGTACTTCCATGTACGCTGGTAAGCAAGGAACTCCAAATAGCATTTTTGGACACACATACGATGTAGTCATGGAGTTAATGGGAGAGCTCAATGACGGTGGTGCACACTTTGATGGCCTTTTAAATCAGGGTAGAACACTTGTCACAGATAACTTTTATACTGGTGTTCCTATATCCGAGAAACTGATGGAAAGTAAAACACGATTGCGTGGTACATTGAACTCAAAACGAAGAGGATTGCCAGAAGGCATTAAGGAAAAAGTTGGTAAGGGTCAATCTACAGGCTTTAAATGTCAGCATGGCACCAGAATTATAAAATGGCACGATAAAAGGAACATACTAACGTTGAAAAGTGCACTAGATCAGAGCAGCAAATTGGTAGATAGCGGGAAAAAACAGAACAAATGATCCGGTCCTCAAACCACAGTGTGTTCTAGACTACAACGCATCAAAAAAGGGAGTGGACTACAGTGACCAAATGGCTGCCTACTACACAACCCTTATAAAAACCCAAAAGTGGTATAAAAAGGTTGCTGTTGAACTATTAACAGGTACAAAGATGGTAAATTCCTGGATAATTTTTGGTAAAACAAGTGGAAACAATATAAAATAAGAGAAATTGTAGCCAGACAGTTGATGGGAAAGGGTGAAGGCATATCAACTGCCAGCCCATACAGAAAGAAACCTCACACTATTCTTAAAAAGGAAGGACTTACGCGAAAAACTAAGCGCCGCTGTGTAGAGTGTTACCAAATAAACAGGGCGAAAATAATGTCATCAAAAGAGGCAGACAAATTAACCAAACAAGTGAACGCAAACAAGATTGCCCTGGAGAGCCACACATGTGTCTAGACTGCTTTAACAGCAAACACATATAAATCAGCCGGAATTAATTGTGGACAGACAACTCATAAATTGGAAAATTAAATTGAAACCTGTTAAACTTTAAATGGGTAATTTAGCAGTAATCTTGATTTTAGATTTAAATATTTTCCTTTACAGTAAATGTTTTTAACTGTAATTTTCAGTTTTTAGCTGTTTCTATTATTACATTGAATACATTGTATAATAATAAATTGTTGTTCTATCTTTATAAAATATATCCATAAACAAAATTTAGACGTAGTTTTTATTCTGCTTCCTCTAAATATGTGATATTTGTAAATAGATTACATGACAAAACTTCGCAAAAACTAATTTTTCTTATATACTAGATTTAGTATTACTAATAAACAACATTACTTTACTTGTGTGCGTAGCGAATAACCGGTTACTCGTTTAATGGCGTCAGATTCTCTTCCCGAGTTGCCACAGAGTCAACAAGAACGTTGTAGTTCTCCCAAACTAACCTAGAGCACTCTGTTGTATTCGGCTGCTGAGAAATAATGCGCAGAAAGTTCCCTGCGCGAGTAACCCGTTACTCGTAACGCACCCAGGTTATGTTCATGTACGGGTAACCAGTTACTCGTTTCGCACCTAGATGAGTTTTGTATTATAACGACAACGCAGGGGACGTGTTAATGGGGCACCGATGACAGAAAACGCACCAAGCGGGCAAAAACCTGTCCGGCTCTACATCCTTGATCTAGGCTCGTGATTGTTTACTGCTGGACAAGCACTTAGTCGTGTAAGATCTTTAGACGGTATTCGGATTGAAGAACGTGATTGCTCTAAGTTAACAGGAAATACCCCGTGCAGTAGTGAAGCTTTAAATGAAATGATGAGATTTCTGAATGATTCGTAAGAAATACCACATTTCCACAAGAAACTAATTGATACATCGAACTAAAAAATGAAAAATATTTAATAGTTTAAAAAACTAAAAAAACACGCTTTTATAGCTAACTAAGCTAAAAAATAGAAAATAATTATTAATTCAAAGAGTTTATATTATGGTAGTAGAAGGTAAAACAATCATTCATAGTCATTCACCTCAAAATAAAATTATAATAAAATTTAAATTATTAACAGTATAAATTAATTCAGAGTAAAAAGCGTGGGGTGCATTTTACTACATTTCATAAGTCTCCTCTAAAAGATAATAACCGATATAATGATTGTAGTATTTAATATATCAAGCAACCCACGCTTTTTACTCTGAATTAATTTATTCTGTTATTAAATTAATTTTATTATAATTTTATTTTGAGGTGATTGACTATGAATGATTGTGTTGCCTTCTACTACCATAATATAAACTCTTTGTAATTAAAAATGGTTTTCTATTTTTTAGTGTGGTTAGCTATAAAAGCGCGATTTTTTTGTTTTTAACCTATTATTTACTTTAAAATCTAATAGGTGTACAATTTTTAGTTTTATAGGTTTTGCTGTCATATATTTTATTCAGAATACAAAGTTCTCTATACGAATTTTAATTCTATAAATACACAAATTTTAGTGGTTTTATTACTTTCAAGAGTACATAATAGGCTATTATTAGTATTAAATTCAAGTGAAACAATGTTCTAAATCAATCCGATAAGCAATTTGAAAAAGTTACCTAGTTCATGATACATTAACATATTTTTAATGCTATAATAAGTTAAATACAGAAAGTACGTGATATGTCACTGTGCTGTCATAATAATTGGACAACAAAGTGACATATTTGAATGAATAGCTAACACATGCCAGTACTCTATTATTTGTTCGATACTCATACGTTATTGAATTGCTTGCTCATATTTATTTATTTATTTTAAATGTGATCACCTTTTTTGTAACGCACTTTATACCCAAAGCTCAAAGTGGAACTACAGTTTCACAGCTCTAAATTTTTACTTTAATAATCAAAGTGACGAGAATCAATTAATTAAAATAAAATCTCTCTCACAGTTCTTATGGATTATAATGAATTACTACTTTCCTACACTCAATAGAGCGGTCCTACTATAAACGTTTTGAATGCAATGTATATTGAATATTCTTTTTCAGACTACTTTTTTAACTTTATTAACTGAATTAATTTCTTGAAAGTACCTACGTACAAAACAACAAATTATCTTTGCAAACACAATCAACAACAAGCAATAGAATGAATACTGTGTTATTATTTCAAGGTGTTGTATTAGTCTTTTGTGAGGTATTATCTATTAGAGCAGTCTAGTATTATTTAATTTTGGGAGAGTGCAATAACATTCAACGATGTCAATTCTTGAAGACTACGTAGGCTAAAGAAGCTGGGCCTAAAATAATTAGGAAAGTACACTGTAAAAGGACTGTACCAGTCTGACGTTGAAATGATTCGGAAAGGAGACAAAGCAGCAGAGGATATCACAAAAGAATCTAGGATTTAAAAAAGAGGCAGCTGCTTGCAGAAATAGAAAGGTAAATAATGACTATTACTTTCCTGAAGGCTTTAAAGAATAACTAAACTTAATAAAACTGTTATGGGTTTATTTCTCTGCCTTTTCTCGAATTTTAATTTATTTTGGTATAAGTACACTTTATTTAAAAAATTATATACAGTGTTCTTCACAATATAAGTGATATGGGGATCTAGAACTATGCCATTCTAGTTGATAATAAATACAAAACTATAGCGGTTAATTTAATATCGGAATGAGTAATGATCAACAATTACTCAACCAAACGCCTAATAGTTAGTCAGACTGACATAGTCGCTTGCAACCGGTTATGAATATTCTCATGTTGCATATATAGTATGTTTTTTGTATGTATAGGGCAGTTATGAGCATTATAAATAGGTAAGCTGAACCTATGAAATACCCTGCGAGATATATTTCCCAGTAAACTGCTAGTAGAGTAATGATGATATAAGCAAAAAGAAAAATATTATAAAAGAATCACTGGCTTGTAAATATATTTATTTAATAATTCGAGAATTACTAGTCGCTATTAGCCAGAATAAGTACTTGTAAACTTACAATAAGGCAATTTTCCTCACTTGACTCGATTTTCTATAGTAATTTTAAAATGTTATTACATAAACTATTAATAGTACACTCCACTTAGTTTATAAAAGCTACGTAATTGAAATACAAAATCTTTATGAGATATGTATAATAATAAAGTGGATTAAAATGAAAATAACAAGACCTCGGAGAATAGCGATGCACACAAGAATAAAAACAATTTTTTTCAAATTTCGTCTCGTTATATGTTTGTTTCAACGTCTATGTTTCGCGTACTTAGAGATTTACTTTGACGAATGATAGCATATAATTATCTTATTACAACATATTTCAATACACAAATTGAGTATGTATTCTCTGGAAACGATATATATTTCACTATTGTAAACGTTGTTTATTGCAATGTCAAATTTAAAAAAATATATATAATAAAATAAATAAAATTAAAAAATACGTGTATTTCCTTACAAATTTTGTACACTATTGAGAAAAATGAAAATAGATTTTATTTTTTAAGGAAACTAAACCGCTGTCTTCTGTATTTGCAGAGGATTTTACTAATATGTTTTATAATGTGCTGATATAATTAGTAGGATTTGTAGTTACATTGTAGGAATAATCTTTTATCATGAAATTGAACTTCCATTTGTAAGTACTTTCATGATGATCATGTTCAGAATTGCTGGTGGATTGTATATTTTCTTTAATGTCTTAAGGGAAAAACTAATAACTAGATGTTTATTATAAATACGTTATATTACTTAACTTTCAAACGATCTATGTGGTTAAAAAAATATAAAACTTTTAAGCAACACAGAGTGTATAACGTATGTGAAATATTATACTAATGTAATATCTCATGATTGTAGATGCAGTAATTTGATTGAAAATTCTATATTTATACTATATTTATATTATTTATTAGACATCAATATAGAATTACATTTGTTACATCTAGTTAGAAATTATAGCAGTTATTATATTTCTTGCTGCTACATGACCTATTAAACATTTTTAAGATATGGCCTTGAAACTTTTTAATGTACAGGAAAACCTATATTTAAAAAATGTTTTGTAAATATCATCAGTATTTCATAAAAGTTTGTTTTACGCTGTTATACTAAACAGTTGAGTTATAAATATGCTTTTTCTGAACCTTGTACGGCTACCATATTTTAAATTTAAGACAAAAATCATGATTGTAAACGTTATTATAAATAGTTTGAAGTTTCCAAAAAACTTCCGATACATTGTCGCAAATGTGTAACTTTTCAAAACCTAGGCGAGTCGTCCAGAAGGCAGCGTTATGTGAAATATAACTAAGAAATTGAATATAAGAAAATTATTTAAATTATAATTAGTAAAAAACCCGTCATTATTAGTGATGAATATAGATGACAGATTTATAAATCTATTAGCAACAGGTAGGGGTGTTACGATATTGGTAGTAAGTTAAGTTTTAAAAGCTATTAGTGATAAGCTAGATTTGATAACCTATCGGTAATAAGCTGGCTTTGCCTTTGGTAGAACGTACAATATGAATTTCTGAATGATTAAGTTGTGAAAAAAAAAATTTAAAAACGGGGGATGGTCAATAAAAGGAATAAACGAATACAACGCTTAGACTGGGACTAGGGCAATGCCTGATATATTAAAATAGTCATACCCCTGCTGAGATCCTGTAAATTTAGATTTGTGAAAACTAATTATTTCTGTGTTGGGTCATCACCTAGATTTAAACGAATATAGAAGCCCAAAAACTTTTAGATGATTATATAGAATATTTTATATCATGTAATAACAGACATAATTACTCAAGACCCACCTTTCTGTAAATTTATGGAATTTTATTGATTGAAGTGTTTTTAATAGATTTAACATGCAGAACAGAAGCTTTGCAAATTATTGATGCACAAACGACTTTCAAAGCAATCAGTAACTTTTCCTCTACTCAAGAGAGCTAACTTTTCATGAAGAGTCAGTGTACAATATAAATTGATGTACACTTATAGTGTTGCAATATAACTTTATAGTGGATGGCTAGAATAATCACTACACGATCATGGCAAATTCATCGATTTATTTAAAACTCACCATAAATTAAACTCAGAAAACAAAACCAAATATTTTTGAAAGCAACATTCTCATTAATAGTAGCTTTTTCCTTTTCCAATCTCATTGCTTCTAAAAACCACCTATTCTCTCGATATTAAATAGTATCCCCTATACTTGCATTGAGATGTAGTGACCTAATTTATTCTCATTAATCACAAAAGGGACTTATTGAAATCGTGCTGTCCGTCCGTCTGTGGATGAATCATGATAGGAATTTTTAAAGCTTGATGCCTAGGTTTTTGGAGGTCCAAGAGAGAACGCTACTTATTTTGGCTATAAAATATTAAAGAAAAATCTGTACGTGTACGTCTGTATATCTATCCGTCTGCACGATAACTCTTAAAACAAAACTCGTATAGACTTGAAACTTGGTACAAAAGTTTTCACCTTGTTTAAGAAAGATAATTATTGATCTAAAAGTCAAAGGTTGAAAGGGCTGTCCGTCTGAACATCTGTGATAAACATCTTGAGCGAAAGGTCCTAAATATTTCAGACTTTGTACAAAGGTTCATTTTGTTCCAAGCAAGTGCACTATTGATTTTTTATATGAAAAAAGAAAATACTATAACATCATATTTTAGAGATTGTTTGTCATAATTTTTCCACCTACTTCGTCACTGTCGAGGTTTACTATCAATTTCTTTCTTAGTGGAAATGTTTCTATCGAGCTCAAGAAAACCCCTGTTGTATACTTATACAATGTAAATAGGCTCTCGTCTACTGCGCACGACTGCTTGTGTTAACAAGAACACTTGTCTCTCCACTATAAATAATTATATTGGTCTTATGGGTAACTAGGATAGCAACGAGAAAATAGCAGAACAAGTACATTTTGTAAACAAAATTAATACATCCGTAAGAGATTCAAACATGCAACACATTTTTATTACACATGATTTCGAATATAGCCTTTTATTAATAATTTATTTACTTATTTAACAGTCATATGAAAACCAATTTCATTAAAAGTAATATGACTGTATCATGTATCAAGATATATATATATATATATATATATATATATATATTTATATATATAATATATATATATATATATATATTTACATTAAATTGTATAAATGGCAATAGCCTTATTTAATTTCAATAAACATTGAATCACAAAAAGTACTTGCTCCGCCGGGAGTCGAGAACCCGGATCTCTCACTTGCCGGGTGAATGTGCTACCATTACACCACAGAGCGCTTACTTTTTCTGATTCAATTATTTTGTATTTGGCCGTATCTGTCACATATGCGTTTAAATAAGCAAACTAACATATGATCGGAAGACCAAATACCTGTCAAACGACTTTTATTTACATTAAATTGTATAAATGGCAATAGCCTTATATTAATATATATATTAATAATAAATATGCGAAGTTTAAAATATATATACTTCAGGCCTAACCGCATTAAGCAATATTGTATTTGCCACAGCCCAGGATTGCAATTATGTATCGAACTATAATGCATTGAGAAAACCTGCCTGAGCAACACGGGTGCTTTTGTAATTAACTGTTTTAAGCTAAAGAAGCATACTCTTGTAAGATTAATAGTGGCCTTTTGGAAGCCCTTGGGACAAAGTCTTATAGTCATAAAAATTCTTTTGTTAGTGAAATCCAGTCACAATCTGTACAGTGCCACTTTCTCTGAAAATAAAACTTTCTCAGATCAAGCTTTCCGAGTAAATCACTAATTATGGGATAAGAAATACATTCCTGTTTTCTAAAAATTATTTCTGTTAAAGCTTGGAAAAGCAACATTGTTGTATAGTACGGGGGATAATCCCATAAGAACACATATTTTTTTCTCTGTGCACCGCATAAAAAGCTGGTAATGTTTCAAAATAAATGGCCTCTAATGTTTTTTCATCACTTTTACAAGAATAATTTCACCATCCTTGTCGACACCTTCAACCAACATTATCGTAATGATTACATATTTTATGTGCAAATGTAGATTCATGCATATTCCAGTCACTTGTACAGTCAGCAACTGGTTCTTTTTCCTCCATCAGTCTCGGGCAACTTGTAATAATATGAATTGGCAAAACGTACATAAGTTGGCATACGAATTGGCAAACTACACAGTTGGGGTGGCGTTATCAATTCTTCATCGTATGAGTTAAAAAATATTTATGAATAGATATTGTCATTAACACAAACCAAGAACATTGCTTCAATACGATATCATAATTTGTGCGGATAACTTTAAAAAGGTGACCAATAGATTTACCATTTGTATGTGATACTTAATAAATATTTAACACTGTTGTATAAAACAACGTACCAAATTTATCATACCAGAAAAAAAAATCAGATTCATTATTAAACATTAGGTAACGAATAAAAAAAAGGATAGAAAGATACACATTTTGTAAAGAAGCAAATGGCAAAGCACTCTACAAAGCAAAAAAGAAGAGTTTGTTTGTGTGAGATGGTGACTTGTCTTAGCCTTTGTTCTCCGACAAGATGTTAGAGTGAAACATGTGTTTTGTGTTCAACTCAGGACGAATGATAACATTAACAATTACCGAGAACAACATCATTAAATTTACATTCGAAATTCAATGTGTATAAAAATTCTTTACGCCTCAATCACCTTCCGCTGTTAAACGTACGTACGTTGTGTATTGTTGTTGCAGCATAACTGCAATTCTAAATACATATTTCCACACTCGTTATATATGTTATGTGTTGGAAGTTCCACCCCTGAAAAATGTCACCTTTTGGAGACATTCTGAATTGGTTTTATCTGGCATGTTACATTTTCCCGAATTCCTGAAAACAATATACACTAGGCTCACTGTGCATCTCTCATCTGTTCTCAAGGTAGGATACTATAATAGCCTATGACAATAGTTATAAAGTTTCATAGCAGTAATAGAGGGACTAAGCGTATTAGCTGTACTTTGGAGCATGCGGTGATTGTACGTAACTTGTACGTACTGTGGTGTGTAGTGCTGCCTTTCAGTGTGATGGGCTTGTAAGTAATGTTTCAAACTTCATAATAAAACTCATCAAGTTACCTGTATATAAATTAAGATTCAAGAAGACTTTTAACTTTATTAGTCATTTAGTGTTAGGAATATCGTTCGTATACAGGGTGAGTTTTAAGTCCCTTCCCCCTTATTTTTTTTTTTAAACCGTATAAGTTAGGAGGTTTAAACTCCGTACATATTCGTTAGACCTAAATATCTTGTTTTTCATGGGTTCATTGACTCTCCCACCTCCAATGGGGGACGGTCCACGAGGAGTAAGCCGAGATTCTTAAATGTAAGCATAGGTTGATATGCACATCAAATTAAAGGTCTCTGTAAGTAGAATACAATGCCGCAAACCGGACCTCAAAAGGTTCATCCTAATGAAAATTACAGGGTGTTAAAATATACAAAATAGTAATGTGCTATTATCTGTGTTTTATCGCGCAACTTTTTAAAAGTTCATTTCAAAACAATTTTTCTATTGCTGTTTATTCTTTAAAAGAAACTTTATTTTGTTGTGTTTAATGATTTTAAGGGATCACTGGAAGTCTGAGATCTAGGAGTTTAACTAAAGGATTTAATAAGAAGTCGGTCATGTGATGTGTCGTTTAACATTGCCTTTTAACGCTGGAAACGGTGCTACAATCTGAATTAAAAAAGGATAATTCGTAATTTTGTTAATAATAATTTTGTACAGAATCTGTGGTCTGCATTTTTAAATGTAATCTTTGACATAGTCCCTGTGTCGTTGTAAAAGTGAAAGTTGTTTGTTATCTGGGTATTCCCAGAGACTTGTTATGTTTGGTTTCAGTTACTTGGGCCATTAAGTATCTGACCTTGTTAGTTGCAGTGTGGCTACTGACATTGTTAGTTTTTAGTGCTGTTAAAGTTAGAAACATGTCTCGCACTCTTCAAGAAAAAGTTGACATGATGTTTATTTTTGGCGCTTCTGGGAATAATTACCACGAAACAATGAGATGATTTAATGAAAACCATCCAGAAAGACCTGTTAGCAGAACCTATTTAAGGCAGTTAATAACAAAATTTAGAGAGACTGGTAGCGTTACTGATGCAAAACGTTCAGGCCGTCCTCCTTTGTCAGAAGAAGTTGATTTTTGAGGTTCTTTGTACAGTTGTGGAAAATCCTCAAACCTCTTCGAGACAAATAGCAGACAATATCGGGGTATCACAACGCAAAGCAATAACTACACTGAAGAAGCACAAATTTCATCCCTACAAAATTATGCTACATCACGCATTAAATGAAGATGACCCGGACAGAAGAGAGTACATTTTACGTAAATGGTTTAGTGAATAGACACAACTGCCGATACTGGGTTAACTCTAATCCCCATGTTCACAGAGAACATCATACCCAGTATCCCCAGAAAGTAAATGTTTGGGCAGGTCTCTTTGGTAACCACGTGATTGGACCACTGTTTATTGACGGAAATTTAAATGGAGAAAGTTATTTACATATGCTCCAAAATAATAGCATGCTCCAAATTAATATTCATCCATTAATAGAAAATACAATTCGCACTAATGGTGGGGAGTTTAATCGAGAAGTAAGGTTCCAGCAGGACAGTGCTCCTCCACACTACGATGTTAATGTTTGTGGTTACCTTAATGTACATTTTCGTGAGAAGTGGATAGGACGACGCGGGGCAATAGAATGGCCGGCACGGTCCGCGACTTGAACCTACTGGATTTTTTTTTGTGGGGACACTTGAAGTCTGTGATTTATTGTACACCAGTCGCATGTGTGGAAGATCTTCGGAACAGAATTACTGAGGGCTGCAGGAAGGTAACACCAGAAATCCTAACCCGTGTAAGGAGTGAATTTGTTAACAGACTATACTACTGTCAGGAAGTAACAGGCAATCAGTTTGAGCATCTACTACAATAAAAGGGTAAGTAACAACCTACTAGTATCGGAATCGTACAATATTAGAAACGGAATCGCTGTTGAAATAAAAATAAATGGGTCTAAAACCTTTGTAAGACAACAATTCTTTAAATAAAATACTTACAAGGCGACACAACACATGATCGACTTCTTATTAAATCCTTTAGTTAACTCCTAGATCTCGGACTTCCAGTGATCCCTTAAAATCATTAAACACAACAAAATAAAGTTTCTTTTAAAGAATAAACAGCAATAGAAAAATTGTTTTGAAATGAACTTTTAAAAAGTTGCGCGATAAAACGCAGATAATAGCACATTACTATTTTGTACATTTTAACACCCTGTAATTTTCATTAGGATGAACCTTTTGAGGTCCGGTTTGCGGCATTGTATTCTACTTACAGAGACCTTTAATTTGATGTGCATATCAACCTATGCTTACATTTAAGAATCTCGGCTTACTCCTCGTGGACCGTCCCCCATTGGAGGTGGAGAGTCAATGAACCCATGAAAAACAAGATATTTAGGTCTAACGAATATGTACGGAGTTTAAACCTCCTAACTTATACGGTTTAAAAAAAAAAATAGGGGGGAAGGGACTTAAAACTCACCCTGTATACAGAAAAAGTAATGTCTCGAGATCTACGCTAAAGTATAATTAAATAATTTTAACATTAAAAACATGTCATGGAGATTTTGTTTTATTATAACAGTAGTTATAAAATAATACTCCTGAAATGAGTCAGAATTCTAAGTGATAGCAAATGTTCGATGATCGAATTCTAACTTTATAATAACGGCATGATAGCCATTACAACGTCATAATTTAATGAGAACACTGCTACCTCAAAAACTCTTGAATAATATGATAGCTAATATAATAGAAACTGAATATTGAATAATTAATTTGACATCATATAATCTCTATTATTACTATAAAGCTGAATTAATTTATCTACTCTCCTACCTGCACTTATTGACATAGTTTACAAATGAGTGTGCGGTTGACACAATTGTATAAGTTAGATGAACGCAGATCAAAGAACAACAAAATCTTGTACATTTTAATAATGATATATAATGTTTAAATTTGTGATCTAGACAATCACGTGTGTCAGTAAATTATTTCCCTACAACCTTACATACAAAAATTGTGTTTGTTAAATAATTAAGATATGAATTTGAAACTGACTCATATTAAATAAGAATTAATTGAAAACTCAGCCATTTATATATATAATAGCTGACATACTACATAAGGTAGAAGCGTTTCAATATCTCCATGCTGATCCCTCCATTAAATGAAAAATAACCGAACATACTGTATAAATGCAATCTAGGTTAAAATATTAAAAATCCCATCAGAGCACTTTGACACGCATAAGTGAGGACGTCCTGATACGAGTAGTTAACCACTTCACGTCAAATGTTAGAGCAGCCACACTATAATTATCCTGTAAAATTTCAGGCGGTTTTGCCATATCTCTGGTAGCTATCAGCTGTTCCTGATGTTGAGACGGACCAGTAATTCTTAATATACGTAAAACTGGCATCAGTGTATAAATATTTTCTCATAAGATAACCACTGATATGTGGCATTCATTAGTGCTAAAAGACTTTATAATTACATTTCCAGAAGGATTGAATATTTTTAGAAAGTACTAGAATGTCCAGACTGTTATTTACGTATTATACAAATTTTAAAACTCTGATCCAATCCACATTGAATTATGATTGCACAACACAGTGTATTGAATACGTATCATGTTTTTGAGAACTCCGTCATTATACGGATAATAGTTACAGCCCATTATCAGTTCCACGCAATTCTATTACCAATGTCATAAGGTGAATAATCTCGTACCATGTTAAACACTGAAAGACACAAAGTAAGCATATTATTCCAGGGCATCTAACCAAATATAAGACATAAAAATGTTTAAAAGGTGATTTATTTAAGTTAGCCACTTATTTGTATAATATAAAAAAAGTAGGAGGAGGAGGTTCAACGTGTGTACAAATATTAAAGGGTAAATATTAAATCTATCTTTATGGACGTTTTAGGCAGAGATAACAAAGATATTCTTGGATTTTAGAATTTTTATTACATTTTTCAGAAATTATATGCTGTAAAACATTTTATTATTTATGCCATTCTGAACATTATAGATCCCCTGTTCTTTGATTATATTTCAAAATACATATTTTATTGAATTAGAGTAATAGCTGATAAAAAATTATAGCGTTTTTATAAATAATAAGCGTTAGAATAAATAGTTATTGAACACGAAATAACATAACTGTTTACAATAAAACGTACCATCTGAATTTAAAACACAGTTCTCGCTTGTTACAATCTTACAGACACGTCCTTATAATCTTAAATTTATTCCAAACTGCTAAACACTATGGGTCTCATAAAAATATGGGCATCAAGAGAGCCTCGCTAAGACTGTATAAAACTTTCCCGATCAATTAAGCTTTTAAATAATATTTAAAACGGTTTACATTTCAATTCAGTACATTTCGTGTTGAGGATCAAAATAAATAATTTAGTTTATGGAAAGGTTGAGTCTGAATCCGTCTGAAATTAGGTTAATCCTGTGCTATGTTATGATCATGATTAAAAATTGAAAACAGAGATTTATTTAAAAAAATATAAAAACACTGTGGAATGGAATATGTGAAGGGAAGCCAAGGTTTGCCCTTGATACGCCCCAACTGCATCTATTTAGATCAGAAACTCTCCCTACACCTGGGCTCATTCCCCAGACGACGCTCAACGCTCTCTTTTAAATAATAAATAGTCTACTAAAGTTCATGACTCTAGAAAGTCCCCCAAATATTATTCCGAACCATAACTGTGACTCAAATAAACCACTATAATTAATGTACAAAGGCATCTCAGGGCGAATGTAACTGAATTTGTCTGCTTCGATTATATGCTTATATGTTATCGAATCAAAATTTTAACGCTTTGTATGTCGGTTAAGCATAGTGTTTTACAAAATGATATATTTTTAATTTTATCTCCAGGTATTCCAAACCTATAACCAAATATTTTGAATATATAACTCGATATATTAGGCTAGTTTTTTCAATTTAAAGTTAAAGAGTAAGTTATTAATTAAGAAAAATTACATTTTTGTGCTGCACTATTTTCATATTAGATACATGACAATATAAACGAAGTGTACAACAAATAGTGATAAAACGACGTTTGTAATTCTACACTGCTAACATGATAACGTTGTTCTCAGAATATTCGATCTTATCACTTTATCTCCAATTTTAGCAAGGAAACAAAATACAATTACCGTTCACTCTACCATTGGACTGGAACACAAAGAGAAGCCAAGAACAATTAGCCTCTCTTTTGTTTACCTAATAAAAGTCTTTCACATTTTACTTCTATCTAATTGAGTTTCCTTGTCTTTTTATACAGTTCTCCAGTGTTTATATTACATATATTTAGTCTCTAGAATTAATATACACTAATTAAAATACATAACACAGCTAAGAGAGCATATTCTTTTCTCAAAATGTCCAATCTTTAAGTTTTAAACATTTTTGTATAGCCCTAACTTTAAAACTTGAGGTGATATTTTTCCGAAATTTTTGAAAACAAAAGTGTTAATTAGATTTAAAATGTAATTTTTATTGCATACCTACATTCAAACATATAATTTTCATTTGATTGGACAATTATTTTCCGATGTACAAACAGTATATTCTGACGGTAAACTAAGTTGGTTTTCACTCGATTTACAAGGGAGATAATTTATCAGGGTGAGACCATTGACCACGCCTTGTCGTGAGTAGTCACGTGATCTATTCAAGTCCAGACAGTAACACGGATCTTTATGAATGAAAGAATTTAGTATAATACTATACTTTGCCAGCATTAATAATGGGAAAAAACATTAACTGTATGGAGTTGAGAGACAACTATCAATACGAAATGAGTGATTCCATAAATATTAACTTTTCTTTATTCTAACAGATGGTTGGAATAAAGCAGCAGATACACAAAACAGCAGATATCTGTTTGAAGATTATTACAATTACCAAAGTTAATTATCGGTAAGGTAAGAAAAAATTTTAACTTATTCCAAAATATAAATCTAAAATCTACCTATTGCTCTGAGTAACATTTTCTGTCGCCGTGATTTGCTGACAGATCTAGCAAATCACTAGCTAATTTTGATGGCTGGTTTTATTCAACCATAGACCAACCTTGTTTGTTCTGATACCTTTTTTTTAAAACTGTTATATTAATAATTACTTACGATAGTTTCACAGTGATTAATTTCCCTGAGTACGTGCATCTATTTCCTGAAACACTTGCTATGCACATCGTAAAAACTGACGTTTTTCATCTATATATACAGATATACATATGTAATAAATAGGAATGTTTAATAAATTAGTTTCAACAAGCTTTCTAATCATTATAACAACAGTTCGTTTTGAAGAGAGCTTTTCATTATTTGTGAACTTTATGGTAAACTTATGCTAATACGAGTAAACGTTTTAGGTTCTTACTAGAGATAATATTCACTCAATAAATGTCATTCAGACTTCCAAAGAAAAATACTTAAACTTTCAAACCTAACTCTAAGACATACATTTCTTGTACCTTTAAAGCATTCACGTTTTTCGCAGACATTAAAAATATTCAAGTGGATTCACGTTTAAAGTTTTATTTAACCCTTTCTTTCACAGGGCCTTCATTAAAATATCAGATTCTCTTTATTTCCTTTGAAAGTAAAATGTTAGATAAACGTTTGCGTAAAATCCTTAAAGAATTTTTTGCCTGATTTTTACCTGCATGTATAAAATACGTTGAGTGCAGCAAAAACCAATGTATCACTTACATTTGCGCAACATCAGGGATCACCAGGAGCGACACATCAGTAATCAATCACACATGTTGAGAAAATGGAGTAATGTGATGTTTGTGTTTGTGACAGTTTGTGACACCCTTTTGTGAACACTGCGTATGTATATATATATATATATATACTAAATAAATTAATTGAATAGCAAAAAGTAAGGCCTCAGTGGTGTAGTGCTAGCCCACTCACGTGGCAAGTGAGAGATCCGGCTTCGAATCCCGGCGAAGTACTTTTTTGATTCAATGTTTATTTAAATTAAACTATATATAAATATTTATATATCTATACATACTATTTACAATTACAGGTTTTATTTCAAAGATCAAATTCAAATTTTCAAAAACTAATCTTCATCATTATCAAAACAAATATCCCAAAATGCCTTAAAAGAATGCGATGAACGTAATATATTGCCTCTCATCAGATGTAACTTTGATGCACCAAAGACCGTAAATATCATTTTGTACGCCAAATAGCCACTTTACTCACCTGTTTAGAACACAAAGCCTGAAGTTTCTTTCCTTATTAGTCTCATTTCTTTATACCTTGTTTCATCAATGTTATTGTGGAAACTATTCACGGTTTATGCAAGAGCCACGCCAGTTATCATCTTCTCTCGCATCTGAGGCTCCGATGTTTTACATTATTAAATAAAGAATAAAACGGCTTTATAAATTTGGACTCTTCCAAAATACAAAAAAAAACATATTTATTTAAGAAACTTAGTAACTCAACGCTTATGAATAAATACGTAAAATCATGGTTATTGACGAAAATTAATGATCATAATTTATAATCTAAGATTAAATGCAGATTATAGAGTATCTTATAGCAACAGCTTTATTAAATGTGAGTTGTAATGCCTTACCTTCAGAAGATAATAGTATTCTTAACAATTTATTAGAATATATACGTTAAAATATAAGTTTCTGAAGTGATAGATTTGTGGATTAGAGGCACGTACCTACTGTCATTTCACTTGCAAAAAAAGTCATTTATGCCTGTCTGTCTGTTGACACAGGACTCGAGAACCGACTGACCTATATACTTGGAATTTGCAAGGAACTTCAATATTACATAAGCAACATCGATGATAGTTCATGTCACTTAATGGGATTTTATGGGGTGTTAGTTAAAATTTTAACATAGGTATTATGCGTAACCATGATGGCAACTAGATAATCATAGAAGAAACAAATATGTAAGCAAACGGAATACAATACTGTGACATTTTAACATATTGCAATACAGTAACTCATGTAGCTACAACCTTGCAATTTTTGCATGCAACCTCAGGGAAGCTTTTTATGCGATAGGTGGTGTAGTATTTTCTTATCTTGATTAAAACTTATAAATGTTAACCTATGTTAAAAGCAGACCCTCAGATATTTTTCCTGGCGTATTCTCTTATTATGCCAAACAAAATTATTCTTTCATACAATTTTTACTTGCACCTGGATCACTTCAAGAGGAAACTAAAAATAATCTAAAATTTAGTGAATTATTTTGGATTAGTATCCTAAAATTTAGAATGAAACTACACCTAACGCTCTATTCACCTATTATAAAAAAAAAGTTTTAATAAAGGGCCTGGGTCATTATAAACTTTTTTTGCAGTTAAAATACGAATTTTACGTATTATTTCAGCCATTTAAACAGCAGAGATTACCTTTAAATCTGTTATTTCATTTTTTTATTACAGGATTTTGAGAGCTAAGATTTAACGAAAGAGGTGATAATAATATAAATACAAAATATAAAAGACAAATATTTAAATTAGTCAATTAGTACATTTCAAGGTACAAATCATAATAGTTATAATTATTCAAACAAACGAAAAAGATTAGAGCTAGTTTTGTTAAAAAGATATATAACCTTATAATACAACACTTTACTTAACTACCCTCTGAAAACTAGTTTTATTTATTGATGTATACTGTACTAATTAGAATATATGCATTAGATTGTATTCTTAAACATTGATACTTAACTAGCGTGTTTTAATACATTTTTACCAATAAATATCGTTGTTTAACATCGAATTTCTAGAACAAAAAAAGTTTTGTTGAAGCGTCTAATTATGTTTGTAAAAGTACATGATATTGTCCGCTTGCGATATAATGTTTCTCATTAGAAAATCATTAATTTGCGTTGAATATTATATCAAAGGTTGACAATAATCCATACTTCGTCTTCTGAATTCGATTCAAATGAGACCAAATTTCGTTTAGAATTGCTCTGATTTTCAAATAAACTGAGTAATAAGTTCATTGGAAAAATATCAATATATCTTTCCCAACATGTGAAAGGGAAATCCCGTGATATTTCCTCTAATACAAACATTTTAATGTTTATGCACTTTTGCTTTAATTTTTCTTACGCGTTTTGATGCATTAAATCGTATTGTTATTGGAGATGCTTAACGCGTTTTTATTTTTATTTGCATAAACTGCATATGATATGAAGGTTTTAGCGATTACGAATAAAAAGGTTTGAGATTTATTTAAAGGGCCAATAAAACTAACTGAACTACTATCCTATTGCATCCCCCACACGTCTGCGACTCTAAATTAGGTCCTAAAAGTGCTTTTGTTCTAAGGTATCACAGTTCTTTTGGGCTAAAAACAAGATGACTTGCAGTATATCTGTCCCTTAAGAACGTGACATGTTTTTATAAAAAAAAAAAACTCTTAGTAGGCTTACTAACAAAACAGGTATTAAAAGTTATATTTACAGTAACAGGGAACATTCTGTTCCAAAGTTTACAAATTAAACTTCTGGGATGAAACTTGCCCCAATTGTTAGTTAAATGTGTCCCAAAGGAAACCCGAGGTTCCCGCTTCTATACTCTTGTTTATAAGTACGGTATATTACTTAGAAAGTTTGGCCATTGAAATGATTTGATATGCTTTATGCAGGTGTAGAAAGTTTTGAAACATTTATGGGAAAATATCAGCTACTCTCGTCTTTGCTCGGGATGTCTTATTGAATAACAAATACGTCATATGCATATGCGTGTTAAACGGCGTTCTCCACCAAAAAAAGTGAAGTTCTCCGGATATATTTCCTGATTTAACTATCTGAATAATTGGACTTTAAGTTAAAAAAGCAATGTTTGGATCCTTGAAATCACCGAGTTACAATTTGTATGAGTATCAATGAAAATCACAAACTTCTCTACATCGTTAAACGCCGGTTCATCTGTATATTTCGTGGTTCCCTAGTAATTTAATTTTAGCCCATTTTAAGAAAATATTGGTCTTCCTTAGTCTAAAAGCGTCTCTTCTGTCCATTATTATCTACTAGCAATTTTAGCTATTTTTGGTGGCGTAGAAACGTTAGCTTTGTCTATATATATATATATATATATATATATATATATATATATATATATATATATATATAACATGGTCACCGAAGAAATTCGCTTTAGCTCGTGTACTACATTATGGCAGTACCGAATATTTGTGACTGTGCCTACTATAACAATATCATGAAGAGAAGGCACTACGTCACTGCTCCCTTTTTTCATACTTCTTCACTATAGCCACACAGATTTTCCATGGGATAATTAATTAACGTAAAAAGTATAATGAAAGGGCCTGCTCCCTATCATGATATGAGTCGTTATTTGTAATGTTTGGTATAGAAAAATTTCGTTAATAGTGTAAACAAAGGCATTTATACTCTAAACAATATTTTTATTTTTATCTGTCATCCTTTTTTGATAAGAAGTGTTGGTTTGGAAAAAATACAATTTTTGTTCTTTATAAATGTTTTTTAATTCTAATTTGTTGTAATTTAATTTAAGTTAAGTTTAATTGTAATTTATGATTTACCATTTTAAATTCAATTGTGTGTTGATCACATTTAGAATTAGTTAATTTACGGGAATACCGAACAAAAATTTAATATTGTCTTAAACATTATTTTTAGGACTCAAATTGAAGTATTCATAACCAAGTTATCTTCATTGAACATTTTGTATATTTTGTTATTATAAACTCCTCAAGAAATTCGATCTTAGTAGATTTGTTATTACTATATGACTAGCTCGTCCCTTGAACAAGTTAATGTGTTCATAGGTTCATAGCTGTCTTAAATTCCCTGTCTTGTCGATGAGGTCTTAAATAATGTAGTATATCGTTATGTATTGAGTTAGTTACCCACCTGAGGAAGAGTTTCAGGTTTTCAGAAATCGAAACGTTATGTAACTGATATCTTGTATTCCTAAACGATAGAGAAATACAAAAAAAGTTATATTATTTTTTTGTATATTATTTTTAAACTTACAATTAAAAATTATATGAATAGAATTCAAATAGAAATTTAAAATAAGCAATTATAAATTAAAAACGTAATTTAGCTCTTCAACTGAAAAGTAAGTAATGAAGATAAATTATGACTGCAATAATCTCAGGTTACGTATATAGAATAAAATATATCTTACATTTAAACAAACGAATTTTGCCGTATTGGAGTATTCCTAAAAACCTTTGAATCATATTAAATTAAAAATAAAATTAATTCCATTTGTTGCCTAACATAAGAGTATGTTTATCGTTGGAAAACATACTAAAAACTACAATTTAGGCTTATTATAAATCAAAATAAGCTGTAAAAAATATAGAAAGAACTTATTTGGCATATATTTTGGAATTTACAACAGTATTTTGATTTAATTAGTTACCTTGTATATCTTTAAAATTTGCTGCAAAGTTATAACTAAACTATGTTCTGTAAATTCATACGCTTTTATATACAAGTCAAAGTTAACGCAAAATTTATGAGCAGCTTTTACAATCTCTTGAATGATATATTGACACATAAACGGTAACGGCAGCAGTTTCAAGTAAGTAGCTGTTAATGGATCGTAGTTTGGGGAGGGAGGGTACTTAAACTTGAGATTTGATATATAGTGAAATTTACTTTCTTTTAGCTTATCGTAGCATGTGATTCAAGAATACTTTATTACATCAGGCAAGTTTGAGGCACGTGGTTATTTTTTACTGTTAACCTGAAGAAACAAGGGTATAAAATAAAATGTTTAAATTAAAAAATATAAATGTATTATTTTATGAAACTTACTAGGCAACAAAATTAAAACGAACATTACTTTTCAAAAATAAAATTTCACCATAGTAGGTTAAATACATAAATTTTTTAACTACACATAAATTTAACTAATTCTAAAAATTACACGTATTTAATATAAATTTTATATTTCAGTATTTTTTTACTTAAAAATAAGCGCAAATTTATTCGTGCTTACTTTATCTCGGAGTGGTGTTGCGCTTAAAAATACACGATCTCATTCAGTATCCCCACAAAACCCGCAATGTTTCACAATGGAAGTAATGGTGTGGGGAAGGCCATTCTATAACCTGCAAGCCATTACATAGAAAGGTTTATCGAACACTGCGATCTTGTGTTGAAGTATTCACAAAATATTGGTGACAGAGTAAGTGCTTTTTATACTTTTGTGAGACACGGACTGAAAATTCTCAGAAAACGTAATACTCGTATTATCACAAAACTGCTTTATTTCTACATCAGTGAAAATTAATTTTGCCTCCATTAAGGTTTAAAATACGTGTTTCATGAACAATTTTATATACAAAACGTATTTAAGATTGTCACACAAATATGTAATTCTCCAAATTTCCGCGAGGAAAATATGTCATATACATATCTAATAAAAGCTTTAAAACGCTTCAATAAACAAATTTATTTGTAAGAGAAAGCATAACGTTTAAAAAGTTTGCAAATGGATGGTCTCTAGTTATTCCAATTGATGTCTACAGTTAAGACTTTAATAAAGGTTTTTACACAGTTCACAGGGATTGCAATTCACGAAGTTCACAATTGGGATAGCTTGAGAGCAATAAGAGGGTTTTTGGAGCGCCCAAAGAACACAGAAGTTAAACCGGGTTAAAACAGCAGTAACGCAGTGGACAGCATAATAGAGTGTTTACTGAAAAAACAAATACGGCATAAATGCCTTAAAGGGTAACTATTTTTAAACATATTGGGCACAGAACCTCGCATGATGTTTCTGCAACACCAACAGACACTAGGGGCGCTATATGACGTATTTATCCAATCACTGGGAGACAAGAGGAGGTCTGTACCTGTCCAGTTTATCTATCACTAAATAGTACGATAAAATCACATGTTAATATTAGTAACATAAATCAATTTAAAAAGATTCTAGATTATGATAAAGGAGTGTTAGTAAATATTATACAAATATTTTTCAAAACAGATATTTACTAAACAGTATTTTACTTTTATTATTTTAAACACATAATAACATTTCTTCATATTCGTGGGTACAATTTAAGTTCTTTAATATTAATATTAAGTCTAATCGAATATAATTCTTTTCTCTATGAACCAAAAATAAACCTTACGTGGAAGATCGTTGGTTACTTTTAAATAATACCTGATTTGTAATGATCGATTAAATAAATGATTTATGATATCGTGCAATTACACTCATTGAATAGGTAGGTTTTGTGGCGGTTATTAAGTTTATGTTAGATTGGCAGCTATACGCGGCTTGTGGGCAATTTCCAATTGGATAAAAGTGCAATAAGGGCATGTCCTTTAACATAGTAAAATAAACGCTGCTGAAAACAAGTGATGGTCAAAGAAACATATTTATGTTACCTGGTTCACTTAAAAAATAACTGAACTTAAGAGCGTAATTTTAAGAAAATTGTTTCACGGGTCCTGAATTTAGAGAATTATGGGTAGCAATAAAATACAAAAATTATTTTCCATTATTCCGTAATATTTGGGTGAATAACTACAAACATTTATGTAAAACTTGAATATTTTTGGAAATAATGAAGTAATACTAGGAGGTGAACTGGAGCTAAAGTTAAAATTCTATCCTTCCCACAATAGCTGCGTTATGTGTTGAAAACTCGGTTTCTCCACCTTGCTTTGGGATCGTCATTGTATTGTACCTAATTGTACGGGTGTACATGAGAGAATGAGAATACTCCTTACCTAGATCGCACTACTTTTTGCAGTTTGTGTGTGTCTGATGTCGAAACAATAGGGGGTTGGGGGTTCGTTTTGAACCCCTTCGTTCTTCATCGCCGACGGTTTTTGGATCCCCTCAGACGAACATGACCAGATTTCAGAAGTCAAGTCTGCTACAGAATCGTATTTCAGGTGCTGCACTTAAGAGGTAGAAAGAAGGTTAAATTGAGCTTTAAAATAACTTTCAAGATTCATATTAAATTAACTCTTCACACACACAGCTACCCCTACATCGGGCGCTAGACGGAGTTTTCCTCCGTGTATTTTTTATTATTAAAAATAGTACTACTTTTCTGATGTTGGCAGTCGTTTCCCACAGTGTACTTCACGAGCATATTTCGGGGAAGCGAAACAATAGCCTACCGCTTATCTTTGCCAAAATCTGTCAGTATGAGGTCTACTTCCGTGCGAGACTGGACGATTCCTCCGTGAGCGCCCGATGTTGTGTCTGTAGTGTTTGGACGAAATCTCCGTGAGCGCCTTATAGTCTTTAGTTTTTATGGAGTAATAATCCGTGTGCGCCTAAATGTGTGACCTGTGATGGTTTCTTTTTAAGTTTTACAATATATTTATTTGAATGTGGTGAAATGGAGAATGAAGACGAGAGACTTGTCAGTACAGTACCCGTGTGCTAGGGAAACATTTCAGTACTGTTTATGGAGTGAACATTGTCGTTATAAGAACCAGAAGGAAAATGTTTTGAAACTTTGTGTAGTGTTAAAAAAAATTTTGTAAAGAATAAATTTTGACTTTAGAGTAATAATTGACATTACAATTATATAATATCTCAAGAATTTAAGTAAATTGTTTTTGTAAGAAGTTAAACTCCATATATTATTACAGTAGGTTAAACATTTTTTACAATTAATTGCATTATTCCTTAAAATAAATCATGTTGTTATTATACAATAACATTTATTAAGATTTTAAATTTCTTATTTGGAAAATTCATTACATAAGAGAATAATTTTTATTTAATTTCTAAAAATGAATATATTAGATTGTAATTAAATCAGTATGAATATTTAAACAAATAAAACAGTTTAAACGACTATGATATCGTATATTCGCTAACCTGGAGGAAAACCTCAGTGAGCGCCTGACGGTGTTTCTAATTTTAAGCGCCTGATGGAGGGTTAAGTTATGTGTAGATATGACATAGTTCAAAGAAATCTTTACTACTCAATTTTTTTTAGTCACTGGTGTTACAGATGGTGTTTACTAAAAGTATGTAATTCGATGTTATGATTGAAAATTATTATATTGGGTGGTATGGTTTTATTTTATTATAGGTTAAATATGTCTGTAAACTAAAAATCTCTATTACGTTAGGTTGAATAAAATGGGACCAAATTTTATAACAATTAATGCGTATTAAATCTTATACTGACATCTTCTGTTTTAAACCGAAGGTGTGACAAAAATAATAATAATAATAATAATAATGTTTTATTGTGTGAATATATTACATGTTATGCAATCGTCAGATAACTGAATTAAGCTAAAATTTTTCACTCATACTTGCATCAAAATCCCTTTCTAACATACAGTTTTGACATTCACTCTCTCCCAGTCATTCGAATTGTTTCCACCCTTTCCCCAGTCAGTAAGCCAATTGTTATGTCTCCCAGTTGTGTGCCATGAACTCGTCCGTACTGTAAAATGCGTAAGTGGTCAGTGTTTGTTTTTAGACGAGTCTTAAATGCCTTCAGCATTAGGGCACTTTTAATCGAGCTTGGCAATTTGTTGACCAATCGAACTCCTGCCTGAGAAGGCAGTCGTTCATGAGCTACCGTTCTATGTCTCACAGATCGGTAGTCGTCCCTGCCTCTCGTTGCATAAGGGTGTATGTCACTACCTCTTATGATCTCGCATTTGGACTTGAAAAAAATGCAGGTTTCCAATATGTAGAGGCAAGGTTCAACAGTTTCAGGTTCTTGAAAGCTGGTCTGCACGACTCTCTCCGTTTCAGTTTTGCAATTGTTCGGACTGCTTTTTTTGAAGGATGAAAATTCTGGAAAAGATTGCGTTTGTGCAACCTCCCCACAAAGCCACTCCGTAGGAGAGGTGCGGGTAGATTAGTCCGTAATATGCCGTCATCAGTACCTGGGTTGGGCAGTATTCGGACAGTTTCCGCAAGACATAAATGCCTGAGGATAGCTTTGAACAAACATGATCTACATGAGAATCCCAAGTCAAACCTCGATCTAGGTGTATTCCTAGGAATTTCATAGCGTAGACTTCAGTGATTTCAGTTTCATCCAACATGACTGTTGGACTATAATCTGAATCTGTTTGTCGCAAACTGAATTTGATGAAAGATGATTTCGATGGGTTTGTTTTCAGATTGAGCTCGTTGAAGTGTTGAACTAAATTGTTTAGCTCAATGAAAGACATTTTTTCGAGCGCCTCTTGTGATTCTGAGTTGAGATAGAGAGTCGTGTCATCTGCGTATTGGACGAGCCGCCCTTGTTGCACAGATGAGCTAACATCATTGACGTAGATCAAAAAGAGAAAAGGGCTGAGTATTAAGCCTTGAGGAACTCCATAGTTCAGCCCCAGCTCCTCCGATCTAACGCCTGAAATGCCTACGAATTGTGTTCGATTACTAAGATACGATTCAAGCCACTTGAGTGACCTTCCTCGTATCCCGTTATACTCCAGTTTGTGAGTGAGGATTTGGTGGTCGACACAGTCAAAAGCTTTTGATAAGTCAAGGAATATACTCAAAGTATTCCCTCGACCTTCAATTCCCTCTACCACTGCATCGACTAAAACGGGCGACTGCGTCTACTGTCGATTTACCGCTTCGGAATCCGAATTGGTTTGCAGATAGCAGGTGGTGCTTATCCAGAAAATTTATACATCGGGAAAGAAAAAGCTTCTCAAAGATTTTGCTGAAAACCGGCAGCATTGAGATTGGGCGGTAATTTTGAATAGAGAAAGGGTCGCCCTTCTTGAAAATTGGCCTGACTTTGGCCTTTTTGAGAGAGGAGGGAAAGGTTCCAGCGTGAAAAGAGAGGTTAATGAGATGTTCAAGTGGCCCCAATAAATGCATAGAACACTGTTGTAGGAGCCACGTTGACACGTGATTCGAGTCATTTGACCGTTTTGTTGGAAAATCTCTTATCACTCTGGCAATCTCCTCCTCTGATACCGGGACCAGTGCCATTGAAGCCACCGGACTCGGTTACTAAGGGGGGAGCAGGCTGACTATGTGGTGGACGAAGTCCTTGGTCAGCTCCAACCGAGGAAAAAGAATTTGTTAAACTCATCAGCTATCCTTGAAGGGTCGTTGATGAGTTTATTTTTTATGTGCAGTTCAATTGGTTTGTCAGTCAGTGGTTTTTTTATTGTTAATGATGGCCCATGCGGTTTTTGAAACGTTTTTTTGACGTGAGCAATACTTTGTTTACATCGTAAGCTTTTGCAGCCTTGATAACTTTTTTATAAATCCGTTTGTAATTTTGAAAAAATGTTTTGAATTCCTCGTTGGTTGTGTGCTTGTTAGTTTCTGAGAAAAAGAGGAGTCTTTCTCTAGAAACCAGGATACCTTTGGTAATCCATGTGCACTTCCTTTTTTGCGTTTTTGTTGGGTATTCCTTAGGGGACAGCTCACGTCTAAATTAAAATTGAAGGTGTTTTAAAATGTTTGGAATTGCAGCTCAAGGGAGTCTTCAAAATTTAGAAAGCTCCAACTCTCTTTTTTCAAAAGAAAGTTGAGTAATGCTATGTTTGCGGGCCTTATGTCTCTAGTTGTTTTCTTTTCGACTGGGACCCCTTGTAGCTTCATGACCATTGACGATGACCTGTTGGCCATAGTGGTCTGAGATGGCTGTGTCAACCACCAATACATCAATGTCTGTCATTTTTGTGACGACATTGTGGATCGCAGTCGCCGAATCGGCCGTCACTCTTGTTGGAGAGGTGACTGACCACTTTAGGTCAAACGACCTCAGTATATCGGCGAATCTCCTCGTCATGGGGCTATCAACATCTAAAACATCAATATTGAAGTCCCCCACGACAATGAAGCCGCGATTTTTCTCTGTCAAGTCAGAGAGAGTTTCTTTGAAATTCAAAAAAAGATGCTTCGTTTCCGCTGGGAGACCTATATAAGCCAATCAGATCAAAATTTGAGTTTTTTGTTTGTACTTTCACCCCCGTGAGTTCAAAGTCTTTGTCTGTAGGTTTGGCAAGGGTGAGGGGGGTAAAGGAGATTTTTTTAGAAAAAACTGCTACACCTCCTCCTTTTAAGGAGTTGCGGCAATAAAAGTTTGCCAATTCATAATTTTGAAATTTTCAATGTTGCTGTTGTTAAAACCGTGCTCGGTTACAACTAGCAAATCAGGATTGAGCTCCTCACACATGAGGAGGAGCTCATCTCCTTTATTTGTGGCAATTTGTGCGTTTTGGTGAAAAATTTTGAAATTGTTTTGAGATTTGTGTTTTTATTGTTTTTTGCTTGTCAGTCAAATTTGTATGGGTACTTGGAGTGGAGTCCCTACTAAAAAATATTGAGAAATATGTACTACGCCACCAGGCGTAGGCGGTGAGGCCACCCCGTCTTCAGCAAATTGGTGCAGGCATTGAAGGAGGCGTCTAGCCAGCAGCCGCCTGCCAGGCATTCGCAAGTGCATCCCGTGGCGGCGTTGTGAACAGGCGTCTGGGTATTTTGTTAAAATCTAATACTTTAACCCCGGCATGACGAGCAGCTATTTCTTCAATATGCCTGTTCACATTATCTGTATCGCGATGCACAATTTATTCCTTAATAAATATAAACCTTATATTTTAAGTTGCTGATTAATTAAGAGTCTGTTAAATGATTCATTATTAATTAGAAAAAAGTTATTTATATACCAAACAAATAAAATTTCATTATATTTATTTTATTATTTTCCAGCAATGTTCTGCTACAACGCCTGCTATAATTTCTACATATTTTTCATACAAAAAACAATTTATATTATTTATTTAATCTATCTCTATAAACCGAAATGATAAGAAAGTTTAATGTGTTGTATTTAAATTTGTTTGCAAATAGATCATGAGTACGGGCGTAGAAAGGTGGGGGGGGGGGGGGGTGGGGGGGGGGGGGGGTGGGGGGGGGGGGGGGTGGGGGGGGGGGGGGGTGGGGGGGGGGGGGGGTGGGGGGGGGGGGGGGTGGGATTTGCCAATGGACGCAGTGTAAGTGGGTACGGGCGGTTATTCGCAAGATAACCAGATCAAGCAAACGCCGAAGCGTGGCATGCTGCTTGGACAGGTGACCACTGAGCGATCCTGTCCTTGCAAGCGGCCCGCCTGCCCGGCCATTGGTGGTGGTTCGGAAGTCACCTTTAAGCCGTTGGTCCCCAGGTTAAGTGTTAGAGAGGGCTTCTTAGCCCTAACTTCGCCTGTAAAATAAGACATTCTTTACTTTTTTACTTTTACTTTTTACTTTAATAGATTCAGACAACTCATTACATCGCTATCAACACTTAGGCATTGAAAGATATATATTAGAACTTCGTTAATTTAATTATTTTTTACAAAGGTATAATTTATGTAAACTTTCAAATTATTTTTGAATTTCGTACTCTTTATTTTCATCTTAAACTTATTTTATTTCTGGCTAAATCGATTATATATTATTTATTTCACAAATACCCATGTTTAATTTCAAACTTGTATGGTAACAATTGACATACTCACGCAGTTTATTGAATGCTTAATTTAATTATTATATGTTATTATTAATATCACTATGTTTTTGTGATATTCTGATATTTCATGTGACTTTTCACATGTAAGCATCTTATTTTATACATTTAAGATAGCTGAATAGTCATTTCAATTTTAATAAGGCGAGGTAAGAAAGAATATCATATAGTAAGGGTAGAGATTATACAAAGTCAAATTGATCATTAAGTTTTCATTATAAACGTAATATTCAAATGAGTCAGGATCACTTGGAATGGCAGCTGTGTTCTTATTGAAATCTGACCTTCTAATGAATGACATTTAGCATAATTTGGCAAGGTATCTGTTATCTTAGTCATTATAAGGCCAGAGTTCAATCAACCTCACAGATGCCATACTTTAAACATTTTTACTCATTTCTAAAAGGGATTTTATCATTGCCATGAAGAACAATACCCCATAATTTATGTTTTTTGGTTTATATATATTTTTTGTATTGGCTGAGCGTTACCGAAAAGCTGGAAACATTTCATGTCCATCTGTCTGTCTGTCACTACGCACGATAATCTCCAGAGCGAACTAATCAATAGACTTGAAATTTTATATTAACTTTCATTTCTATATAGGCAAACATCGATTTCAAGTATGGTACATGTCACTCCATGGATTGCTTTTGTGCGTTAGATAAGTTATAAACCAGTGGTAACCATTATTACTAAGAGAAAACTTATAAATAAACAAATTTTTAGTAGTAGTTTTGAAGTTTTAACTTGTGGCATAGAAACATAATAATTTAGTAAGATTACATCATTCAATTGGTCATTAAAAAGTCTTAGGGTTCGGTTTAAATTTATTATAACAAAATAGAGTTTGATGTTAGTGTATGTCCGTCCATGAGATTTGTCTGAGCGCTAGCTAAGATTTTTTTATAGTTCTTGAGGTTAATCATGATGGGCCTCGCGATAACCAATTATTAAACGCTTTTGTAAAGAAACTTGATTACAGTAATTTGTAATATTTAACTGTGATATAAAAACTAATAAAGTTACTTTATTTTATTAGTCGGCAAGACTTCCGGTTTAACGGGAAACTTAATACTCCGTTGTATAACTTTATGTATAGGCAAGACAAAGTTTGATGATGATCCATATGCCTCCATGATATACGGCTGAGCATTAACAAAGCTTATCCCTCAGAGTGATATCTCGAGAATGAGAATAAAATTAGCTACAGATTTCAAATTTCACATAGTACTTCAAAGAAAATATTTTACATGTTTTTCTGAAGTATTCCTACATATTAATTAGTTAAAAAAACTTTGAGACCACTACTTACAATCACTTTACGTTGAAAGGTGGCACTACACACCACATTCAGTACAATTACGTACATTCACCGCATGCGCAATGTACAGCTAATACTCTTAGCCCCTGTATTACTGCTCTGTAGTGTCATAAGGCTAGATAGTAAAATGTGACAGGGGTAAGTTTTTACACCAAATCAAATGTACAATGAGAGTTTAAATATTTGTTGGAGAAAGGCTTTTCGAAACAGCAACAATGTACAACGTTCATAGTATTAAAACTAAAGGCTATTGGCGGTTATAAAACATTTGCTATAAACATGGAATTTTCAATTAGTACATTAATGACATTTGTTCCCGGTAATACTGAATCTCCCGACCTGAGGTGGTAAGAAACGCAATAATTTGTTTCATCTAACATCTCTTTTATATAGACAAGACACAGTTCGATGATGGAGCGTGTGCCTCCACGGTATTTGGCTGAGCATTAGCAAAGGTTACCCCTCAGAGTGATACCTCGAGAAATGAAATTAGCTATAGATTTAAATTTTCGCGTGGTACTTTAAAGAAGTCTGTTACAATTTTCTTTGTGTTTTTTCTTTACTTCTTTGTAAAATTAATGACCATTTTATCTCCCAGTGTTTACAAAACCTATTATTTGATAATTAAACTAACCATTCTATCTCGTTGCTTTTCCTTACATTATCAACTTAGTATATGTAAATAAAGAGATAGCAGTGTCTAGATAACAGTGTATAATAAATTTAATTATCATATACCAATTTTAATTCTTTCGGTTACCTTTATAAACTTTAAATTGCAAGTAAATATTGAATAAATCTATGCTCGATTCAAGATGCACATGAGATTTAGATTGAAACCTTTAAGTAACAAAATCGTTTTTAAGCGGCCTTGTGGAAGAGTCGGTGGCCAAACAGTCTGATTTGGGGTTTGAATCACGGAGATACAAACATTAAACTAAAAAAAGTAATTTTTATGATGACTTAATTTCGAAATAGTTATAATTTAATTTTGATCCCATCCAAAGAAAATGAATTTATTAAACATAATAAACTAAAAAAAAACAAAATAATCACTAAATGATAGCAGTATTTTATGTGTTAAAATAATATTTTCTAATCAGATTTTGAAATAAAATCTCCAAAGCTCCTCATAAGCCTTCCTAATTAAAACTTTGTTTACTTATATTTCTCCGAACTCATTTCATTCTGCCATTAATTTTATATGTCCTTTCCGTGGATTCCTAATGGTTATGTAAGACCATAACATTAACATTCAGTTGATTTTTAAATAACTGGAAATTTTAAAGACCTTCCACGTTACAGCAAGGTAGGAGTACGCCACACTACGTGTCACGTAACAGGTTTCGCTGAGGATGCTTGTCAAATTTCAAATCTATAGTTAATTTTCATTCCTGAAGTTTCATGCGAACAAATATACAGACAAACAATAAAAGATATTGAATTAACTGAAATGACGATCAGTCAAGTTCTATCTCCAAGCATACTTATAGAACTAATTCTTCATTATGTAGAAATGAAGTTGAAGTAGTTCAAATCTATGGATGAAATATTTCTAGAAATAATTGACAAATTAATAGATACACTAACGTTTATATTCATTCGTAGGTATCATAACTGTTTAAATAGTAAAACTTTTTGGGAGTTTTTGTGTGCTAAATACAAATCTTTGAACATTGACTTACACAACCTAATGTTTTTCGTTTTAATTGTACGAGTTAAAATGTCATATGTTTAAAATCTCAGGTGAACTGACCTCAAATCGTTTACAAATGTATTTATTCCGCTATTTCCTTCTTGCCAAAATGGTTACGCCCTTAAGACCGATGTAAAAAATTCACGAATGCTCTGCCAAATCCCATGGACATGCACATCATCAACTCAGTGTTGCTTTGTATAAAAAATAAAGCTTTAATACAATATTTCAAGTCCATAGGTAAGTTTGTTTTGGAGTTGTTTCGACTTATAGACAGATACTGTCATTAGGTAACAGGGTACTCAATTATTTGTTTCCTGTAGCATACACAGTACATGATATGATTGTAACTGAACATGATTTCTATTGTATACAAGTCACAAAAGGAAGTGATTCATTACTGTGAAACCATTGACTACGCCTTGTTGGTCTACCTATTTCTGTTTTAATAACTTAATTTTTATGTTTTACATGTTTTATTGTACAATTTCAATAATTTTAAATGCAAATAAAGTTGCATACAAATGTGCATAAACAAGTTTGTAACAATACTCCAAATTGTACCTTTCAGTGTAAAATATACAATATTTATAAAAAGTGGAGAGAGAAGTGTTTTTGTTAAAACAAGCAGTCCATTCCCAGGAACCGAGAGCCTATTTACATTGTATAAGTATACAACCTGGTTTCACTTGAGCTCAATAAAAACATTCCCCTAAGAAAGTAATGTATCGCAAACCTCGATATTTACGAAATGGTTTAGGTCGGAACGAAGTCTTATTAATAGGATTATAAATATAAAATGTTAGTGTTTTTTTCTTATCATATTTTTCTCTTCTCACACAATTAAAAACTGATCGTCAATTAGCCGTATACAAACCATTAATTAATTATGTGAAGTTCAAGTCACTTAACCTAGTAGTTTCGTTGTAAACACAACTGCAATTTATGAATTTTACGGTTGGTTTGAAGTGTATTGAGCTAGAAAAAACTATAGATTAGCGTTTCGTATTTAACCCGTTCTACATCTTCCCATTTCGAACTTCACTAAAGCTAGAATGGCTTACGATCGATTTTTAAGTCCTTTGTCGATTTAATAGATAATACAGGTCAATGTTCTTTATAAGTAAACTCAGCAAAGGGAACACTTAGAGCATTTTAGTGTTTAGATGAACAGGAGCTAATTAATAACTTATTCCGTTTATTGAAATAAACCGATATAACGAAAAAGATGTAGCTGGAAAAAAGTAACGAAAGAGGCAGCGCAAAGACAAATAGACTGCTCTTTTTTATACTAAAATTTAATACTGTTCTTTCTTGGAACAAGATGAAACCCATGTACCAGTGTCAAGTCTCTATAACTTATGTATCAAGAGATTCAGCTAATTGGACATGCGTTACAAACTTTTTTGCCGCTGAGTGTGGCCGTATGCCCGCGGTTTTGTCACGAACATTGACTTTACATTTCCATAAACCCCTTTGTGACGAGGCGGCAGCCTAAAAGCAGACAGTAGTCTATCGTATGTGTACAAAATTTGCATTCAGCTGTACATATAATGCATTTTAACAGTTTGTTCGTGCTAATTTTAGTTTTTTATAGTCTAATATATAGTTCAGGAGGCGACAACAACGTATTGCATTGTGTAAGTACACAGCGTAGATTTTCTTACAATTGTAGAAAAATTCCCTCAACGTAGAAATTGCCCTTAGCCGTGATAATTTTTGGTGGAGGTCGAAATGGATGGGTATCAAAAACGTATCGAATTTTATGTTTTGTGAGATCTTAGTTTATCTTGACACACTTAAAAATTAACTTTCACACACATTAAAATGTCTTGAAATATTATCCCTGTGGGATAGATTAACCCCACTCAGAATCTGCAACTCTAGGGATTTAATTGTCCGATTTAAAAAAAATGCATGAAACTTTCTACGCATATATATCTCGTCATTCATGAACATCCTACTGTGGTGAAACTATTTTAAGTGTTACCCTACTAGAACAACGTTAGGCATCAAAACAGATTTTATTTTCTGCCTAAGAAATATAGCAGATATTTCAATTCGAAAATGTATTGTAACTATTAAAGGCAGTTTTTGGTTTTTCCAAAATATATAATTTTACGAATTTTGCAGAGTAAAAGTTTAAAAATTCTGAAAATCTCTAGCTAGAATATCTGGTGCGTTTTTCTTTTAAACTGCTCTTAACAATTCAGAAAGGCTGACCAGTACAGACTTTTTCGGACATTGTTATTCAGCAAACCAGAGGTCATACTTTAAGTCAAATTTATAATCGTCTACAAAAATGTTTTATAACTTTCTGTCATATCTCCAAAAGTTAGCTTGCAAAACGCCATCGAAGCAAAAAACCTTCGTTAAATCCAGAAAAAATCCCACTTCGGTCTTCTTTTAACATCCAGGGAACCGTAATCTCAGAATTCATCTCATCGCCAAATATCTTTTATCACCGAATTCATTGTGCACCTGGAACAGGGGCCTAGTGCGTAGGCGAAGACGAGCCCTTTAATATACATACCAGTATTAACGTCAAAACTGTCCAATTAAAATAGCAAATATTACAAGAACAACTCTACAGCAACGTTTAAGATCTGCTATTATACTAAAAAAATCACAATTGAATGTCCAGTCTTCTACAAGAAGAAGAATAGCCACTCTTAGTTATTAATATCACAGCTCGGGTTTTTGACGTGTCTTCCCAACATCAGAGACACAGATGAATAAGAAGTGATTCATGAGACGTAGTGTGTTATACATCTCTGTCCCAATACAGTAGCCACTGTAATATAAATTTTAGAATTTTTATTAATACTCATCTTGTTTAAAAGTAATAAGGAAACAATTTTAATAATTCAAAGTGCACTCGAATACATAGTTTTTACGGAATTAACTGTACAGTACAAATAAATAATTTGAAAATCTTACCATACTGACATATTTAAACTGTCTGATTAATGAGCTATGACATGGAATTAATGAAGTAATTGTTGGATTCTTAATTCAATTCTAAACTACTGGTGATAAGCGATGTACATAATGAAATATTTATTTTTAACATTTGTGTATTTGAATCTGATATTAACTATTACACTGCCCTATCTAGTCTGTACAAAGGTGTATGTGACTTAGTTATACTTTTATCTATTGGCGACTTCTTTATTAAAATTATTAATTTTCTGAATATTTTTTAATAGAATTTAAAATTTGAAAAATTTTTTAAAGATATTTTAAATTTTATTTATATTATCTTATTTAAGGAAGTTCTATCTTTTGGCAAAAAAATCCGTTCTATTTATTTTTTAATTGTATGTTATTTCAATAAGACACTTAAATGTAGTTTGAGTAGGCTAAGTATTTACGAAAATTTCAAACTTTTACTGGTCTTCGATTCAAAAAATGGGACGTTATACATGTCTAGAAATTACTTTACTTACACATTCATGGCTAAGGAGCAAGTTGCTCACCACCACTCACCAAAGTTTCCCCGATTTCTCTATCGACGAGTGGAAGAGTCATGGACTTGTGAACCTCCAAACTATAATTAGATCTGTGTGTGTTTGTGAGACATAGATTTGAAGAACTTTCTCGCAGGATTGATCAGTTACCTTTTGCACTGCTTGGAACGTTTTCAAATAATATTTAAATAATTATTAATATATATATATATATATATATATATATATATGTATGTATATAAGTAGGATAGTAATATGGCGGTTCTAGACCACTTTCGGAGCCAACAGAAAAATCAAGGGAAAATACTGTTTAAAGGACAAAAAACGAATCTGTAACTCACGAATGAAAAATTAACCGAATCTACAGCTGTTTGCTTCTACTTTCCTCAAATCAATCTATCGGAAATGTCTGCTACGAATAAACTAATAAATTAAAACTTATAAACGGAAATTATGGAATTTGCTAACAATCACTCGAGAAGTTCGGGGAGAATGTGAGTAAAACCACCACATTCTTTTGACGAGGTTCTTCATTTAATTTCTCCAAATGTACTATAAAATCATCAAAGATTTCAGGCTTAAAATCGTAATCAAATTCAACATCCAGATAATGAAAAAATACAGGTAATATCTTTTCATAATAAACGTGTGTATCGATACCTACAAACCTAATGTATTCTTTGAAAAGGAAAATAATTTTTTCAATGGTTCTAAGAGATAAGTAAAAATTTTTATTCTGTTTTCTAAATTCTGTAACAAATTTTGTTTGTTTTTTACCTCCATATTGCAATTTTGTAAGCAGATTATTCAAATGTGTTAGTTTATTTCGAAATTTCTTAGGTTTAGGTCTTTCGTACAAAATTAAATTACAACCTCTACAAACTAAAATATCTTTTATCGATAATTTCTCCTCTATTAGAACACTTGTAACAGTTGGCATTATACTCTTCCATTTAAACAGAAAGATTTTTTGTTTAAATGGAGATTATGGAACTAAGTCTGCCGAGGATATAAATTTTTCAGCGCAAATGTTTGTGTTTACATTTTTACAACAGAGATAAATAGAAATAATTTCATTTTATTATTCAACTATTATAGGATATTTTGTCTATGATTACAAAGATTATTCCGGAAGAAATCGAGATTTTTCATCAACGAAAGAGTATATTTTTGAAGTTTTAGAAGGAATGAAAGAGAATAATATGAACATCATCAATTATTGTAAAAGACAAAATGAATGATTGTGTCTTTGGTGTAGTGTTTGTTAGTGTGCGTGTTTTGCGCTATGGGAATCACATCACATTCAACTTCTACCGGTGTCTATTGTTTAGAGACTTGGCCCTGCACTGCTACTGTCCAACCAAGTTAATGGCTAGGAGCTGTAATTCGGGTCTTAGACTCTGGAATTTTTTTGTTCCCAAGTCTCATTTTTTCTTTGGTAACTACTGTGTAGAAGTTGATGGAGAGAATTCAATTAGGGAATTTGTGTCGGGTGTTTTGTAAGTGTAATGTTGTATTAATGAACGATGTGAATGATGAATGTAATGAAACGAATTAAGGAAGAGAAGGAATTAAGGAATGAAGTGGAAAGGTGAGGAAAGCAAATGGCGCGCCAACCAACAGTTGTCATTACTCGGCTTGTTCCTATAGTCATTACACTATGGCCACTCGTGTAAAGACTTGTCCCTCCAACCACTGAAACGAACAACCATGTCTTCCTCAATAAAAAGCGCGCCTGAAGCTCTGGGATTTGAACCCAGAACCTCAGGCTTTTGAAGGCAAGCGTCTTACCAACTGAGCTACGGAGAGTCTCGAAAGTTATAAGCTATATCTCTGCTATATAAGTTGTTCAATTAGGAGTGCTAGTTTACAAGTTTATTAATAATTTTATATTTCAAAAACCACTAAACCGATTTTAATGAAATTTGGTACACATATAGTAAATACTTAAATCTTTCGACTTAACTTATCCATAAGGGTGAAATCATCCCCTATTTCTTAATATTCATAAAAAAATCTGAAACTTCAAAAAACAAGCGAGTTCAACTTAAAATTTCATGAAAATAACAAAATTTTCAAAAACTACCCCAATCATCCCTTATCTTAAAACTCTTATATCTCGAGAACTATTGGAGCTTTTTTGCTGAAATTTGGTATATAGGATCAGTAAATATTAAAGTATTTTTTAAAATCATAACTTCCGGTCCAACCCTTAAGATGACCTTGGAATAGTTTTTTGTTAATATCATCCCCATTTTTTAAGATATTCTTTTGAAATTAAAAATGAATACTTTATATCAATGTCTTTAACAATTCTGTAAAGTTTTAAAACTATCCGATGAATAATAGTGAAAATAACGTGATTTTTACTGAATTTTTCTCTCTAATATCGTTCTTAATCACATCATAGGCTAAAAATTTCTCAGAAACCACAACCACATAACAAATCGCGTTTGTAACAGCTTTTTGAAAATCCATATTGATAATTATATCGTTCTTTGAACCAGAAATATTTGTCATACTCTTTGTTGTATCATGACATAAATAGGTCTATTCGCTAAAAATTCTTTAGGATTGTAATACATTTCCTTATTATTACAGTAAACTTTCTTAAAATCTTGATACATCTGATACATGATTCTGAAAAGACCTCCTGAAATGTTTAAATTTTGTAATTCATCTGGATAATAAGAACCGTTCAATTTTACTCTGATATTTTTTACATCCAAACTATCAAACTTTGAAGGATTTTTTTCTTGATTATTCTGTCTATCTGTTTGAAACCTATGATAACGAACTTGGGATTGAAGATATTTCTATAAATATTTGTAATATCGAACGAATAAGTTGTTCCGGAAATACCTTTTTGTTCAATACATTGCCAATCTAGAAAATTAAACATAATGTTTTTGACTTTTTGTAATTTCATCAATCAACCTAATTTTACTCGTGGTTTTATAATCAATCATTGGAACTCTAATAAAAAAATCTGTAATTGTTATATTTTTCCATCAACAGGCATAACATTTCCAGTTGCAGTCTTCAGAATCACATCATTGTCTTCTGCTCTTATAAAACTTAGATAAAATCCTCCTTTATAGATCGGAATAGTAACATTTTCAAAAAAATCCTAATCCAAAATGAGATAAATTTCCAGCTGCTTCAAAAACACCAAATTTAAAAATCTGATTCAAAGCCATTAGAAGTTTGAGAAATAACATCACTTTTTGAATACGAAATAGTTCCTTTAATTGTGCTTAATTGGCCACAGTTTTCGACTTCTTCTATCAATTCATTGTGTTTTCTTACTTCAATCTTAGAAAATAAAAACGGTATAAAATTATCGATTAATCTAACATTATCAGTTCCAAGATATGCTTGACCATCTTGTTTTGTTAAAGTTCCAGAAATATAAAAACTGGAAGTTAGACGAGCAAAAATTATCTCCAAAATCAATATTAAACTCAGTTCTTTTATTCGGTTCATTCAAATGTTGTTTACTAATTGGATAGAAATTTTTAAACTCCGCCCTTTCAATATCACTAGCATATTTTCTGTAGTCCGTCATTTAATAAGAGAAAATTTAGAAATTTTGAACATCATGTATAAGAAAGATATCATTTTTTCATCGATCTAATGTACGTTTTTATAAGAAAAGATATAAATTTTAGTAAAATAATTAAAAAGATTAGAGTCATTTTTAATGATCTACTTCGTCATATTCAGGATTCTCTTCCTTAAATTTTGCGATCTCGGTCACATATTTCAATAAAAATTTGCACAGGATAGTAACCGCTATCTATAATATTGTTCCAATCAACTGTATCTTTATTTTCATCCAAAAATGTTATACTCAAGTGTTGATAGAGACAAAGAACAGACATATGATCTTTTAATTGATAATGTATATTTTCTTGAATGAACTCTGGGGACAGATTTTGATATTTAGCAATGTTATACCAATTCAATTTGTTTACGTATAATCTCATCGTATCTTCGGATAATTCATATTTTTGAGAAATATCATCCCAATGTTCTTTTTTTCAAATCTCTTTCGTGTTGCATTATAAAAAGATCGAAAGCACTGTAATGTCCCGCCATCTCTATTTATTAAGAAAAAATTTCAAGTTTTTTATAAATTGGCTCTTTTTTAGCGTTACATTCAGCACATTTTCCAGAAATTCTTTTAACTCCATTGATGTTTGCGTAATATTTTTATATCATTTGTTGCAGTTTTTTTCTTTACATCTCACACAGTATTATGAGCGCCATTTATATTAGGAAATTTTTATCATGCATAAAACCCTGCGAGAATACCTATTTCAGTAAGATCTTCCTCCCACTTATTAAGTTTTTTCTTCTATTTTTTGAAATTTGTCAGCATAAGAATCATTGTATTCAACAAATTTATGACCAATATTCTCAAAAGTTTTCGTAGCATCTAAACTAAACTTATCAAAAGACTCTTTAAATTTAGTAAGTTTTTCATTAATTTCACCAACATCGTCTACTGATCTTTTACTTCTTTCATCAAGTTTTTCATAGACTTCTGTTGTAAAATCTTTAACATGCTGTTTATGATTCTCATAATTTTGTTTTAGTTCATTAAACATTTTAATAGGATCTTCTAATTGAATCATTACAACAACATCAAATGGATTAATTCCTTTACTAACACTGCTAATTCTTTTTCCTTTAAAATCTAAGGCATTTTTAACATTCGGATCATGTAAATCAACAATATCGATGTTTTCTGATAATTTTAGAGGTTTTTAAAATTTGTTCTTTAACAACAACATCATGTTTGTCAATACCAGGTCGAACACCGATAATTCTTTTTTTATTAGCCAAACTAAACATAATTCTTTTCAACTTTGATCGCTTCAGTAATTTTATCAGCTTTTTCGATATGAGACATTAAATTGGTAAATATTTTTTTTGCACCATCTTCAAATTCTTTTTTCAATGTTTTTATTTTTATCAGCAACTTCATTTGAACTCATGAAATTTGCAAGTTTGTTATCATATTCTGCTTTTAAATCTTCAATCTCGACAGCAAACATATCTGAATCTGGAAGGTTTTGTAATAAATTTTCTAACTTGTTATCAAACTCATTACTCAAACTATCAAAATTCAAACTATTATCTACATTTTGAATAATTTGTGTTCCAAATACGTCAAAAATATTTTGTGAATCCATATTTATTAAGTAATAATTTGTTAACAACTTCTTTAAAATCTTTACCAGTACTCAGTTCATTCAAAACAAAAACACATAAATGACCACAAATTGGGGGATCTTTATAGTCTTGAATCTGAGAATCATTGTAGTAGACGCTTGATTTTTTCAAATATTTAATCAATTCTATAGGTGGTTTGTCCTCAATTCTTCCATACGAATCAAAATAACATGCATTCTTATCATTTTTATAATAACAAATCCAATGCGTTCCACTTCCCATAATCGAGTCTAAATTCACAATTCCACATTCAAATTCCTTAACTTTTTCAGGTAATGTATCTCTCATGAAGATTCCTCTAAAATGTTTAATATTTTTGCAGATTTCTTCCAATTCCCCGAATGTTAAAGGTTTGATTTCAAATTTTTTTTAATGTTTGATTTCACGTAATTCAAAGTTTTTTCATCTAATCCAGATCCTGTAACATCTTCCAACTCTTTATCTAACCAATTTAAAAATGTTTCGAACAATAGGAATCACATCCTTTTTAACGATTGGAGCAGCTTTACGAACATAAGGAACAACATTTTTAACAACTGGAATATTTTCTCCAAAATCTAATAAATCTTTCAAAAGTCCACCATTTTTAAGTTTCTTTCAACTGATTATAAGAAAATTCTATTCTGGTTCCTTTATTGTTTTTCTTATGTTTTTCGAGTTTATTGTATTGTCTATTTGTTAAAAATATCTTATCTTCGCCATTTTTTAGTTGATCTATTTTAAATTGAATACTAACGGGTATTTTCTTCTTAAAAGCGGATTTTATTTTTTCTTTCTGATTTTTGCTGAAATTTACATTCACCTCCATTTATATAAGTTTAAAATTTCAAGTTCTCTTCGATACCCATTCCTAGTTTTCTCTTCAAAAACATTGCTCTAGCTGTTGGAAGCGCAACAAATCTTTCACCTAAACTAGCATCTTTTGATAAAAATCTATCCATTGCTTTATCTTGCAAAACTTTATCTGCTATATGTCTGGAATTTGTGTCTCTATGTTTTGCATAAAAAATATCGTGTTCCATAGCAGCTTGATCTAATTTATTTATACCAGGATCTCCTCTTTTTAGTCTTTTTTCGAGTTTTGTGCCAGGCCCCAGATACTGATAAGTTGGTACGTGTAATTCAAAAGGTAAATTGTTGATAAAAATCATTCAAAAGTCCACTACCCTCAATCATAGATGAACTTATTGCCGGCAAAATTCGTTTTAAAATATTTAATTCCATCAGGTTTTTCAATCATTTCGTCAAGTTTGTTCGAAATAAAATCTTTAATTGCTTTCTTTTCATTCAAAAAATTGTTATTTCCAGCCTTCTCTTGAGCATAAAATATAATTAATAATTCCATCGAGTTTTGTCAAATCGTCGATATATCTGTATTCAATCTTATTATCACTGTATTTTCTCACACCTTATCCTTCGATTGTTTTTTCCCAAATTGGTTTTAATTAAGTTAATATATTTTTTACCTCTACTTGACTTAGGCTTCTTAGTAGATGGATCATTATTTTTGTAAATTGAGTCAGATTCCCATAAAATTTCTGTATACTTTTTCAAATCTTCTTCAGAATATAAATTATCTTTTGGAGCGTTATGGTCTGTTAATAATCTCCATAAACCTTGAGTTCCTTCATATGTTTTTTCATTAATAATGATATCATTATGTTCAAAATTCACTGGCAAATTTCCAATCATAAAACTTTTTCTTTTTTTCTGTCCCAATACAAACCAAATTTATCATCCTTTGCTTCTAGGAAGAAATTTTTTACCAATTTCACCAATTATTATATCCGTTGTTCCAGGACTTATTGGTTCAACTATGGTAGAGTCTTCAATGATTTCGAGGTCTAAATGGTGTTGAAGATGGTAATTTTGGCAATTCAAACTCTTCAGATTCTGGAATTGAAATATCGGCAAATTGTCGTACAACTGGAACCAAATTCATCAAATTTTGATTATCACTTAAAACATTTTCAATTTTGCCCTCAACGTTTTTTATTGCAGAAGTTACAGGTTGATTGATTTTTTGAATAAATTCTTGTTCTTTTTCATCAATTCGAATCTGTTCTTTAAATTCTTTGATTAATTTCTTTTCGATTTGATCAAGTTTTTTCGCTTCTTCAGAAGTTACGTTCACCATTTAATTAGAAAAATTTTGAAAACGTGAACGTGAACGAGAACGAGAACGAGAACGAGAACGTGAACGTGGAACGTAAAACGTGAACACGAAGCGTGAAAACTTGAACGTGGAAACGTAAAACGTGAACACGAAGCGTGAAAACGTGAACAGATTTACCGTTTTTCAGTTGTTTTTCATAATGTAAATAAAAAGTAAAGATAATGTAAAAATAATTGTAACAAATATTTTTATCGAGTAAATTTGTCAGACCACTAAGCAGCATTTATATCAGAAAATTTACTCAAATATTTACCATTTTTAGGCTTCAAAGTTAGATTATTTGTTAAAAATCCGTAGTCTTCCTTCCAAATTTTATCACACAATTCATTAAAGTGGTTAAAACTCATATCAGATCCCACATAATTGTTGTAAATCTTTCTCGAATAGTGATCGTCTTGCTTAAAAAACACACGACATATTCAAATTATTTCTAATAACTTGTTTATCAACCTTTGAAAAGCATTGGGAAAGATAGATACAAGATATGTTTTTGTGACGAGACATTACGAAATATTCCTTAATAACGTCTTGATTTTCTAAAATACAATCATCAAAAACGATTAACGAATTGGGTTTACATTCGCTTAATGGAACTATGTCCTCAGAAGCATTATAAAAATGTGATATTTCTTTGTTTAAGTTCTTCTCAATATTTTCAAATCTTTCTTGTAATTTTTTATAGGCGTCTTGTTCTAAAGATTTACTAAAAACATACAAATTGGAATAAGGAATCAAGCTATTGTAGATAAAATTCAATAATAAAGTTGTTTTTTTTCCACATCCACTTGAACCAACAATTAACAATCTGATTGGTTGATCTTTCTTATTTTCTTCAAACGTTTGAAGTTTTATCTGATCTTTTTGCTTTAAAAATTTCTCCATTTAAATAGCGAAAATGAAGCTGTTCAAGTTGACTTCAGAAAGCTCTCAATTATTTTTAAACTTGGAACATCCTATTCATTTAGAGGAAGAATCAAATTATTTCATCGGTTTAAGCGGTTTTTATTCTGACAATTTTGTAATAAATATTAGTGAAAGTTCTCCTTATTGTATAGGATTTAGTGAGAAGAACATAACAAAATATTATGGTTTAAACAAAGGATATTATACTTTCGATCAAATAAAAAATTCCCTTAAAAATTATCTGAAAACGTTCAAACAATCAGATAAATCTTTAAACTTTGACGAAAACAAGTTTGAAATGCAAAAAATTATCTCTCTAATAAAATTCAAATAAAATCACCAGTAAGAATAATGTTTTCAGCAATTATAGTAGATTTATTAGGGTTTGTTCAAGAAACTATTGAGCCAAATCAGGTATATTTAGGAAATAAAACGCCAAAATTTAGACCGTTTGATGTAATTGAAGTACATTGTAATCTCGTTGAACCTAGTTTTGAAAATCATACCGAACATCTTCACAAAGAATCGGAAATTTTGTACACTTTCTTTCCAAATGTTGCTTATGGATCAAAAATTAGTGAAAAAACCGAATGAAATAGACTATATTCCAATTAGAAAAAATATGAAAAGAATTCAAAAAATCGTCTTAACTGTTCAAGACTCTGAAGGTAATTTATTGAAAAATGAGAGTAAAACTACAATTTACTTAAGATTGTTGAAGCAACGGACATGAATCATGGGGAGCTATTGAATAGCTTACCTTCAAACTTTCAAGAAAACACTGTTTTCAACCTTTACACTCAAATAATAGCTTGTTAAATTTTTTCTATCTAAATGGAGTCTGTTGTGGATCTACACAATAATCAACTTACATTCAATAATAAAGACATTTGCACGATTGTTGACGAAAATAATGAAATTTGGTTTAAGGCTAAAGATGTTGCAGAAATATTGGAATTTAAAAATACGAGACAAGCTATCATAGATCATGTTAAAGAAAAATACAAAAAAAGCTTTGAAAACATAGATTCTGACAAGGGTATCGAATCGCGACTCTTACAAAAAATTACATCCAGACACTATTTTCATCAATGAACCAGGCATATATTCTCGAAATAAAAATTACTAGTTAAATTTCTTATCTATCTAAATGGAGTCAGTTGTAGACCTACTCAATAATCAACTCAAATTCAATAATACAGAAATTTTTACGATTGTTGACGAAAATAACGAAATTTGGTTCAAAGCAAAAGATGTTGCAGAAATTTTAGGATATGAAAACACGAGGCAAGCTATCATAAATAATGTCGATAATGACGATAAAACAACTTTTGAATGTATAAATTACAGGAGTCTATCCCATAGACCCCGAGAAAATATTCAAAAACATACTATTTTCGTTAATGAATCTGGCCTTTATTCTCGAAATAAAACTTACTAGTTAAATTTCTTTTCTATCTAAATGGAGTCAGTTGTGAATCTACTCAAATTCAATAATAAAGAAATTTTAACATTTGTTGACGAAAATAATGAATTTTGGTTTAAAGCAAAAGATATTGCAGAAATATTGGAATTTAAAAATACGATGAAAGCGATTAGAGATCACGTTAAAGACAAATATAAAAAAAACTACGATAACATAGATTCAGAAGGGGGGAACGAATCGTTCTTACCTTCAAACTTTCAAAAAAACACTATTTTCATTAATGAACCGGGCATATATTCTTTAATACTGAAATCAAAAACGAAGATAGCAGAAATGTTTCAAGATTGGGTTTTAGAAGAAGTTTTGCCAAGTATTCGTAAATTTGGTGAGTACAAACTTGAAAACAAGATTAAATATTTAGAGGACGAAGTTAAACACTTGCAAATTAAAGATTAAATCAAAACGGAAATAATCGCAAAACAAAGTGTAAAAAATTGACTTAATGAAACCAGACCTTGTTTGTAAAGATTTTGATAAGAAAAAACACCATGTTTTTGTGTTTAATTAAGAAGAATCACATGTGGGAATGGCCTTATTACGTTATCAGAGCTCAGAAACGAGAAATACCGAACCGATTAAAACATCTAAAAATAAATTATCCTGAATTAGAGATTTTGTTCATTGATGACGAACCAAATTCTATCAATCTGTATAACCAAATGAAAGAATCTTTGAATATTTTATACAACGGAAATCATTTTACTACAAATATGGCAGAATCTCGACTGATTTATAGAATATTTAAATTGCACGTTGAAAATGTTTCTAAATTTTACTAAACATTCGAATTATGATATTTTTGTTTGTAAATGTCTTTTAAGACTAGGTAACCATTGAAGAGTTCTTCCACATTCGCAATGAGTCGGTTTATTTTGACTTTCTCGGAAAATTCTTCTAGCACAATCTCTACAAAATGCCTTCTTTTTATCTTTACTATAATGCCAATCACAAAATTTGGAAATATCCTTAATTTCTTTACAAATACAACATTCTTTCTCTTCTAAAGTTAATTTTTCCTTTTTATCGTATAATTCTCTTTCATATTTTTTATTACAATCCTTACAATAACAGTATAATCCGTCTTTTCTAGTCCTTATCATGATAAAACTTTGATAAATCTTTAAATTTCTTGACACTTTGTACATTTATTTTCAGCCTCCATTTATATAGAAAAAAATTAAAGCTTTGACTTTCTCAATTCATATTCATAAAACTTTCCGGTTATTTCTTCATTATTTAAATCTTTTATACTATAAGTTTACAGGATCTGTGTTATTAATTTGATAAATCACAAAGATTTCTCTTGACCAATTGTTTCTTATATTTGTTCGAAAAATTTTTTTTTTTACTAACAATTCTTACATGATCATCGACTTTAAATTTAGTTTTCGTGTGAATTTCAGGTGGAACATACTTGAAACGGTCTCTAAAAACTCCTTTTCTGCATCCTTATCTACGTCTTTAGGCTTCATTTTGATTGTGCTGTGAACCGTATCATTGTAATTTGTGACTATTTTTTGAAGAATATCGATCCATTTAAAGTTTTTATTAATCTCAAAAATAACTTTCATCCTTTCGTTTTGAGTTCTGTTATATCTCTCTACGATACTTGATTTCTCTTCGTTTTCCAGTATGATACTGTAAATCTTAATGTTGTATTTCCTCAAAACATCGTTAAAATTCTTTATTTTTGAACTCTAAACCCTTATCTGTATGAAGTAAATTTGGAGGTTTATGCCTGATTTTTATCGCGTCTTTTACTATATCTTCGAAAGCTTTTGAAACATCCTTGCCGTTTTTTTCTTTTGATAGCTCTTGACCAAGCATATTTTGAGAAAGTAATCAATAACATTTAACATATACTTAAATCCATCATTTTGATCTGAATAGTTAGACATTATAACTAAATCTGCTGCCCATAAATTGTCAATTCCTAGTGTTATAATTTTTCTCTTTTTAAACTTTTTTCGTACTGGTGCATGAATTTCTCTAGCTTTAATCTCTATTTCTTCTTTATTCTTTAATTCTTTCTTTACTTGTTTTTCATTTGGATTCTTTATAAATTGACTCTTATTTGTCTTACATTTGGAACATTTTGCAGCAATTCTATACAACCCGTTTTGAGTTTGAACGATTTTAGAATCTATATTTTTAGTTTTTTTCTTGCATTTGTGGCAGTGAATCAAATCATCTTCCATTTACATGTCAAAGTTTCCAAGTTTATTTAACTCATCTAATATATCAGATTTTGCTTCATTTTTATAGCCATACGGTACTGTATCGATCTTATTTTCTAGGACAATTCTCTTATCATCTTTAGCGTTCAGTGCCAGCTTGTTTATGGTAACTGTGTACAACTCATGTTTGTAGGCTTTTGATTACTGTCATCTCCCTAAATTCTTCTTTATCTTCGAACAAACATTTCTTCAAGTTTTCGATATTTATTGTTTTATTTACAACGCTTCTCTTAATCCCTTTGCATCTTACTGGATTTTTGTCTAGATATTTGTACGAGTACATTTTCGATCTCAATCCACAAAATTCTTCTAAAACTTCGCTATTTAACTCATCTTTAAATTTCCCTATTACCTTCTTATTTTTAGTAGTGAAACATTCGTGATCTTTTGGATAATCACTTGTATCAAAGTCATCTATATTTTCTTTAATAATTTTAAAAGGATCTCGTTTCAATTCTAGGAAATAACTGTCTGTAACCATGTAACAAAAATTCAAATCTGGATCAAACTTCTTTAATTTATCGTAATAAAACTCGTACATTAAACATTTTTGATAGGTCAAGAACTGAAAAATCCTATGTAGATCGGTTTTGTTAAATTTAACCTTTTGTTTGAACATGTGACTCGCTATACAGTTGTCGTCAAAGATATTAAAGCATTTGAAATTTGTTTTCTTGGCCTGTTTAATTGAAAATTCTTCATTTCCTAGTTTGATATCACATCTATTTCGCACATTTTCCATAGATTTTCCAAAAACTGAGTTGTTCATTAACTTGTAAAAGTCCTTCTCAAAGTCGCTTGTAGCTTTGGTTCTCATGTTTGTGTTAAAATCAATGTAATCTTTCATAAAAGGCTTTGATCGAATGCGATAACTCTATTCACATGTTTCAAAATCATACCTTGTTCCAAATAGAACTTCAAATTTCTCGAATGAACAACGTATTCAGTTTTATCCAGTAAAGTTGTGCAAAGTTTGTTTTTAAAATGTTCTGGAACAAGAGGTAAATCCTTGTGATGTTCGTGTAAATTTGTTGGATATTCTAGATCGACTTCAAGAATATAGCCATAATCTTCGTCGCCAGTGAGTTCCAAAATTGTTTCTTGCCATTCTGCTGTTGTATATGTTTTCGGGTTCATCCACTTGATATCGCCATATTTATGGTAAATTTTGCATGAGGCCATACCCATAAAGGTTGTTTGCATCGACGTACAACAGATAGTTTTCGGGCTTTGTCTTATCAAAATCTTTCAAATATTTGTTATTTGCTTTAACATATCGTTTAATACATTGAGAAATGCCTCCGCGAATACCTTTTTCGATCATCAAATACATATTATAATCACTAATCAATTGTAATTCTATTTTCGTTAATTTTAACATAAGCATCCCATGCGAGGCTTGGAGCTGTTAGATAATGTGCTGGATCAAGTATATAGCAATTTAAGCAAATATTTCTGAAATTTTCAAATATATCAGCAAGCAATAAAACATCTTGGATATTGTACAAATCAGAGTAATTTCCAAGATTTTTATCCTTTAATTTATTCCAAACAGCTAAATAATGTTGATAATCTTTCTCAGATATGCTCTCATCTGTCAAAAGTGAATAGAAATCTTGAATTTTTAGCTCTTCTGTGTAATCAAGTTTTTCAATACTATCGATAAATTCATAGGGAAATATTCCTTTTCCAGATAGAATTTTAAAAATCTCGTTGTCGTCATTTGGCTGTCTTTTTTAGAATTTCATTTCAATATTCTTCCATCTTGTATAAAATGATTTGTATGCTTGAAATCATCTTTTTTGAGGTTTTTAGCTAACTTTTCAATAGACGATGCCATAAATCTGAACGTATCTACGAAAGAAAACTTGATGAACTTTCTTGGTTTTATTATCTTCAAACTCATACCCATATCCTGAATTTACTGAATAATTTATATATTTTTCATCGGTATTTGCGATCAAATCAACATTTCCATATTGTTTAGCCAATTCTTTTATGTACAAATGAGTATCGTAGTTACTCATATTGTGACAGAAAACTGGAATATTTTGAGGAAATTTGAGATTCAAGTTACAAGATAAATGAGCTGAACCTCTAAATTTACCTGTTAAATGACAATGATCTCGTACTTTTTTTCTTGTTTGATTATCAAAACCCTCACATTCACAAATATGACAAAGGCTAGAATTTTGGTACGCTAATTCTTCTTCTTCGGTCAATTTCATAGGTTTTTTGTTCTTAGAATTATACTTTTTTAGCTATGTATTTTGATATTTTATTGAGCTCTTCAAACAATTTTGCAGGAACATTAGGCAAATCGTCTTCATTTTCGGCTCGATAACATATCGGTTTATACATGCGATTTCGTCACATTTGACACTAAATATAGAGTAAAACCATAAGGAATATGCTTCTGAATCTTCGTTGTAGTCGATTTTTGCGGATTGTTTTTGCATGTGGGAATCTTCTCTAATATGCTTTCAAAATCCATATAAATAACGTAAGGATGAGAAAATTTCTTTTGATAATTAGTAAATGTTGTTGTTTGACCTGGAAACGGCATAATTGGCTTACAAACTTCATGTTGTTTGCAAATTTCTAAATGATCTGTTAAATCTCCAGATTTGTAGAAATGGCTTAAACATCTTCTACATAGCAATTTTTTATGTTCGTGTTTAGATAACTGAGAACTCACGAGCTTATTTAAATCGGTTATCAAAACATAATGAGATTTGTCTTCTTGTTTAACATACAATAAGTCAATGTTTAACTCAGCGTCGTATTTTTCAGAAATTTGTAATGGAACAATATTGAGTTTCTCATCATAACTGTAGATATTTATAGACATTTTTGGATATTTGTACTTGGAATTGTGACTTCGTTTTTTAAATAATTGTATATCTTTTAAGGACATTGGATACTCGAAACCTGAAAATATCTCGTCATTTACAAAATTTTTCATATTGTTTTGCTCTGTCAACATGTGTCTCGGGTTTTTCAATAGCACATCGGATAGAATAAATAAAGCAATAATCATCTTTATTTTTGATATTTATACAAGCTTTCTTATCTTTGATTTTCTTTGGCAAATCGATATATGATCCTGCGTTCATCATTTCGTGTTTATTAAGGCTCAAAACTAGTTGTTTGCAGCTTTTAAATGTCCATCCAGAACCCTTATTTGGATGATTTGTTTGTTCACGATGTGTTAATTTATTAAATTGTTTAGAAATAAAGTCGTTTACATCAAATATTTTCGTCTGCTTTTATAGTAAAATACATTGGGCAAGTTTGTGGTTCACCGTTTACTAAAGTTCGTTCATATTCACATTCCAAAGAGAGATATCCTTTCATATTTTTTAACATTCTCTTGAAATTTTTCTATTAAACTTTTAATTTCTGGCCTCATAATTGATAGATATTTGTAAATTGACATGGAATTATCGTTCAAGTTTGTTAAAATGTATTGCTTGAAAAGACCGTGTATTGAGGATAACACTTCTACATCAATGATATTTTTAGGGTTTTCGTTTAAGAGTTTTTTCAATTTCTTCGATCATTTCAGACTTAGTTTTTATCGTTTGTTTCAATGGACAATTTTTCAGCGATTGATTGAATTTTTTCATCTTTAAATAGATTTAGATCTTTTTTATCTTTCCTTAAAGTTTTTCTTTAATTCTCGTAATTTTTCTATATTGTACATCTTTTCATGATCTACAATTTGATTTTCTTTAGCCCATTGTCTTAAAAAATTCAGTTCTTTCTCGTAAATTTCTTAGTTTTTGGCATGGATTTTGGAGCCATAATGTCGATCATAGTTTTTTTCTTAAAATTTCTTTTTTGCAAAACGGACATGTTACTTTTTCACCCTCCATTTATATAAGAAAAATTTCTTAACTAAGGTTTGTAGGAGGCAATTTAAATTCTCTATACTATTTTTTCAATAATTTTAGAATTTAAAAAATTAATGATTTTTACTTGAATTTGACAGAAATCAGCACAATTTCTGGTGAAACAGTGATAGATTCTTCTATTTATTATTTAAAAAATGTGTAAACTAAGACTTAAAATTATTGGAAAAAGTAGTATAGAGAATTTAAATTGCCTCTTACAAACCTTAGTTAAGAAATTTTTCTTATTTAAATGGAGCTACTAAAAGAATTAAATGAGGTTGGTGATTTAAAGATCAAAGAATATAAGAAATTAATGGAATTAGAAGAAAATAAGAAATACAAAATTTTGAATCTGGAGAAAATGAAAGATAAATTCGGGTTTACAATAATTGCCGAGTTGGAAGATTATAAAGTACACTTACCGAACAGATTTTTGACTGTTTTGGATGAAAAAAAGATTAAAGAATTGAATAAACATGATAAATTACACTTGGTTGTTACTGGAAAGAAGACTATTAAAGATAAAGACTGTGTTACTATCAATTTTGTAGAGTAGAAGATTTTTCGTCGTAGCAGACATTTCCGATAGATTGATTTGAGAAAGTAGAAGCAAAACAGCTATAGATTCGGTTAATTTTTCATTCGTGATTTACAGATTCGTTTATTGTCCTTTAAACAGTATTTTCCCTTGATTTTCTGTTGGCTCCGAAAGTGGTCTAGAACCGCCATATTACTATCTACTATATATATAATATTAGAAACTATGATAATTAATTTCTCATGAACAGTTCAAACGAAGTTTTAGATAAAGTTGCATAATGCTAAAATATGAAGGCGATGTTTAAAAAATTTTTTTAGAAACCCTCATTTTTATGTTGCCTTATTTAAGTTCTGAGAAAAACGACCAAATAATTTTAAGGTATTGTCTGAAAGTTCCCTTAATCCCTCTTAACCCATATAAAGAAACTAAAATAATAATGTCTCTATTTGGAAATATTTATTCCATTTCACATATTACTACAGCCTTTGTAAAAAGGTTCTATGGATTTGAATTTAAAAAGGTTCTATGGATTTGAATTTAATTATTAAATACAATATTTCAATTGAAAAATAAATGTATTAACATATATTTTTTGTAGCGTAATATTTGTGTATTATTATATTATTGTCAATTTTAAAGCCTTAAAAATAATTAACCGTTTCAAAAATTATATTTCATTACATTATTAAATTTTTCGGTTTTAAACTGTAAGTCACTTGACGTTTATTAATGTTATTTTTACATTGTTACTGCATATCTGCTACTATATACCTGCTACTTTATACCTGCTTCTCTATACCTGCTACTCTAAACCTGCTATTCTATACCTTCTACTCTATACCTGCTACTTTATAATATTGCTGCTGTACATTTAACATTTTCATCTCTAATTAATTAAATACAATGAATAATCTGCAGTATCTCCATAAAAACAAAGAGGTGAAATCATTAGTAGGCCCCTAACTACTTTCACAGAAAACAAATTCGTTAAAATTTAAACCCAATACAATAAATATTACTTGATTGTTTAAGTATTATTGAAATGAATACAGAAACATGTCGTTAACAACAAGAAGTTTTAATTAAACATAAAGTCTTAAAGTGGGACAGTTTTGGATTTCCTGAGAATATAGTTGAATACGAATAAGTTATTTTATGCCACTTCGTCCAACTTAACTTGTAATATAAGTTAGTTACAGTAACAGTTTGTTAACACTTATAAACACTAAACATTAATATTTATGGAACAGAACTTTTACCTCCCGAATATTCAAATAGTTTCATATAACTATTAAATATTTATAAGTCTATTTACAGAATACTCTGATGAACTTAATTATGTCAGTTTCCTTTTAGAAGAGATTTGCATAAATTCCTGGAAACTTGCTCTTCGATATAAAATCAGAAGCCAATCCCTAAATACTGCTATCTAAAAGATCTTTAGGGTTCAATAACTTTTAGTAACAATATTATTCTGTATAACGAGTATCTAGAAGTCCGTTTCATAATTTGCCGTGAACTTTGTCACTGAGTTACCTATTTGCGATCATCCACAATGGATGAATCTTTTGAATTAATTTACGATAGACGTATACTAAAACTAAAGTCCAAACTGCACACTAGTGGTGATGGTTTGAATAAAGTTGTAGAAAAATTAGTAGTTTCTCATTATATACTTTGTGAAATCAATAATGGTGGGGGTGTATTTTATATCGTTAAAGTAATTTTATTTATATTTAAGAAATAAATATTATTTTTATCCTATGATTGTAATGCATGTTTTAAGTGGTTATTGTGTACTTATAATAATAAATAAAATTGTTAAGTGGCTAACTATAATTATTAAAGTCATTGATCTTTCCTATTAAGGCCAATATTTTACTGTTTCTACAAGTCTGATGATGTTGTAACGCTAGGAAATATTTAAAAGTGAATCTTATTCTTGTTTTTCCTGTCCATTTTCATCACCCTACCTAATTAAATACTCCTTTAATTTTAGTTAAGTTAGTTTAGTTTTGATTATGATAGGTTTGGTTATGTTTAGTTAGGTTAAGTTGGGTTAGTTAACATGAGTTAATTTAAGGTTATTTTAATTTCCGACTTACTATTATGACTACAATTCTGCCTCTGTTTTGAAAAAAAAATCCAAAATAAATTTCCATTAATTATTTTTAGAAATAGTTAGGCACGTTCAGTCGTTACATAAATCCTACTCACTTCATATTTGGCTGATTTTAAATGTATTTCAACCCTATTTATTTATATTATTGAATGTATATTAGGCCCTTAAACATATTTATGAGTATGTCGTCCTTTATCATCTCTAGATCGTCAACGCGGGAGAATCATTTTAAAATGGTATAAACTTTGCTAAAACCCTACTCCAAAAACTCATGAAACATATTAATAAACTCAGATATTGTATTCAATACCATCACAACACAACTCATTCAAAGTTATATTACATTTCAAATTACCTTTTCTGGCATAAAATTAGTTCTGTATCTCGAAGAGTTTTACGCTCAAGAAGAACGAGAGTTGGTTTCTGGTCACATACACCTTTCATAGAATTCTGCGTACGTTTGTTCTGTATAAAATTTTATTATACAAAGGCTTTGATTTTACTTGTTACGTGAACCATGCATAATTTATATTTAAGACCATCGTGTCAACTAGATATTGCCGCAGAAAATATTCCATTTAGTATATATTGTTAATATTAAGAAAGTGAGAGAAAAATAATTAGAGAGACTAAGATAAGATATGTATCTCCATTTCGAGTGAGGAAGGATAGATAACTTAGAGTTGAGTAAATGTATTAATCTTTTATTGGTATTAATAAGCCACGAATAATAACGATTGCGCAAGACAATTAGATAAATTTCGCAGTGGTCTTACTAATCTCTTGATATCGTCATTCTATGATATATTAATAATACCTTACATAGATTTTATCAAATTAGAGGGGGAGAATGTGTGAAATAGGTTAAGGTGGAGGAGGAGAAAGGAGAGAAATATATAGATGGAGATGGTGAAAGAAGGGTACAAATAAAGGAGTTAGAAGGGGGTAGAAGAGCAAGTTGATTGTGATAAACATTACTTCCAATAAAATATACTCTTTGGTGGCAGATGTTTTAATGTAATTCATAACATTTATCAGTAACGACCTGCAGCTAGGGCAGTAAAGTTTTTTCTTTTCCCACCAGTTGTATAATGACGTCATTCCTGTGGAAGTTAAAATGTCCAATCTATTTATGTTTGATATAATTTCAAAAGGGGGTTTATAGATATGTAAAATTTAAAAATATATAACACTATACAGTAATTTAAATTGAAAAAGGTTTTTCTGTTTACTTTGGCTCGTAATAATATATACATTTTTCATATAATACTCAAACCTTGTATATCTTAAGAGTTAAAAAAAATATATCAATGCCCATATTTACACATTTCTAAAACCTCATTTATTAGCATATGATAAATGTTTATTACAATATTAAAACTAGACTATAACTTTAATTCAGGTGTTAATGGTTAAAAAACACACATTTTACCTAACTCCCTTCAATAATAAAAATTTTTTTATTCACAAACATAAATAATTGAATTAAGCAGCGTTATGTAACTTGAAAGCGTGATTATATGCAGTGATAATTATACCTCGGTAGCGTTTAAACACACTGTTTCATGGTATTCTAAAATCCATGTAATATATATTACCTGTCTGCCACTTCTGCAAATTCAGAAGTAAGAGATAATATAAGTTTCCTTGTTCGTGATATATATTTTGGCAATCAAATACCCGAGTATAATCTTGTTGGCAACCAATCTTTTTTAATACGGACAAATTAATAAGTACAGAAGTTATATTAAATATACTTGCACTAAATATATTTCCCCATTATTAATTGTATAAAAGTATCAATAATACTTAATTTTTGCTAGATAATCTGTATTACTAACAACGAACTAGCATTGGAATTGAGAAAATAATAATACAGATAAAGTAATGTTATTAAAGATAATTTGCAACTATGAAATTCAGTCTCGCAACACAGCCAAGCGATCAGTGGGTAGGCTACAGTTGAATGATATGTGTTTGAATAGTTTAGAAAATTGTAATTTAACAGTAGATACGCTATATTTTAATAGTAATAGAAATTGTTTAAAAAAATTTTGAATACTGTTAAAATGGTTCAAACATAATACCGGCATCTAGGATGGTGTGTTTGTAAGGTGGATGCGCAACGTTTAGAAGTCATGATAACAAAATAGGCATTCTTGAAATCCACCATCTTGGATTTGAAAAGAACGTTTCAATTAAGATTTGTGTAGGAGTAATGACTTGTTACAGTCTAACCGACAGGGTAAGGTAAAATGTGGAATATACTCCTATTAATATTGGACAGTTGCAGCAATCATAATGACATCTGGTACATGGTAGAGATTCATGTATCAAGAGCTAAGGCGTGAGCAGCTGTCTAATTGAAATGCTTTATAACTCCTACACAAATAAAAATAACTTAAAAGAGATATCATATTTGTTGACCTGATCATGAAATCTTTCAAAATAATATGATCCCTTACTATTTTAAACATTCTACCTGCATCCAATTAGGCTGATTTCAATATAACACCGCCATATCTCCTTAAAACAAAACCCCCATGCGGTTCTCTGACTTGTAAAACCCCAATATCAAACACCAATATCTTTTCCGTTTACCCCTGAACGATTTCACGTACTCTCGAATTTTCTCTTCAAAATTACCACCTACTTAGGGCTGCACTCTCAAGCAAACCGACTCTAAGGAGAGACAAACCCAACACCGCGCCGGCGACCTTCCTACGGGCCTGGCGCCCTTTACATTTCCTGGCCGTAATTCAGTGCTGGGCTGTTCCCGATTCGCTACTACTATGTTACCTATTGCTTATTGTCAAAGGGAAACAGTAAGGCATGCTGCAACGCCTAATTCAATAAGAATTAAATTTCATAAGTAACTGGTGTCACGGGGTCTTCGGATGGGTCTTCGGGTTAACCCATCAAAAACAAATACGATAAACTTTACCAAGAAAGGAAAGTTCCAGCTTGTACAACCTGTCCTGGAAGGAATTAGAATAAAACAATCAAAAGAAGTCAAATATTTGGGTATAGCCCTGAATGAAAGGCTGACTTGGAACTCAAAATATTGAGAAGACAATATCTAAAGCAACAATGGCCCTTGGGGCCTGCAAGAGATTATTTTAATTTAAATGGGGTTTGACACCCAAAGTTATTAATTGGATATATGATACTATAATAATACCGATCACATATGCTGCATTAGTGTGGTGGCCCAAAGTAGAACAAACAGATGTCAAGAGGCTACAGAGTCTTCAAAGGTAAGCCTTTGCTGCGAGGTCAATTTCACAGACACCTCCACCATGTCCCTTGAGAATCTGTTGTAGCTGTATTTTCCCAAACTTGTAGCTGATCCATTGACCTTCTCTTTCAAGTTTACTTTCTGCAGCGCAGTCGACTGCTAGGGTAAGGAGCACTGACTCCCTCGTCACTTATACGCAGAAACTATCATTCGCCAACCAATAGCTCTTTATTTTGTGTCTTAAGGAACTTCATTATCATATCGGTGGATTCAGTAGTGATATTTGGAAAATAAACAGTTGCGATTCATGCAAGAGGAATTTCTCCCTCTGCTACAACCCTCGGACTGACCACTTCCCAAGGCTTGAGGGATTCTTCCTTTTCTTTCAAACATTCTGTTGTGTTATTATTTTCACAAGTGAAGATCACGACTCCTTGTTTTCAGTTGATCCCGTAGAATCTTGGAAATTTAGGATCCTCCTTTTCCTCCACGATCGCTTCCAGGATCAAGTTCTGGTTATCTTACATCTGATCAAATGAGAAGAGGGTCTCGGGAAAATCAGAATTTAATATTCCCATCCTTATGCCCTCTGCAGCTTATTTGTAAGAAGTTTTTTTGGAGAAGTGTAGGTTGCTCTTTTTGTGAGTCGTGTCTCGCTTCATTCCTTGTTTTAGTTCTTTCTCTGATGAGCTCCCGGAGTATAGCTATCAGGGTGATGTCTTTTTGGTTTTTTCTCTCTTTGTCTTTTTAGGTATTTGTTCTGATTTTATGTGATTGGTTTTAAGGTGCCTCTACTAAATTTAGGAAATTCTGGGAGCGACCTTTCGGCTTTTGCTCCAGTATGGCATCTTCCTTTAGATGTGTCGTCTCTGGCTGAGTCTAGGCTTTCAGGACTACTTCTAGTATATCCGCTTGTCTTTATTGATTTTTTTGTTGTGGTTTTTCATTCAAATTTTTAATGTTGCTAAAAGTCTCTGGTTTGGTTTGATTTATTTTATTTTTTTGTTACTCATTGTGTTATAGCGAGAAGCGGAGATCTAAAGGTCACCCCAAGCATTATCCCGCTCCTCTCGGGTAAGACTATGTTTAAACTGCAGGTCGCCAGGAATTGACGATCAAGCACTCCCTTGATCACGCAGCCCTCAGCGCATGCTGTTGCACCTTGGCAAGTTCTTCCGAAAGGTTTGAAACTAAAAGGGAGCGTGGTACAGAAGCTACACAGTTCAGCTCAGCCGGATCGGATTTACCATAGAAGACAAGATTTGGATCAGGCAGTTCCCAGTTGCGCGCGCACGTTAATACAGCACTTAAGAAGAGAGAATATGGCTGTGGTGTGTGCTTCATGAACGCTGTGGCTTGGCACATGTATTGGGGTATGAAGACCCCACTACTTTCGCACCCTACCGAGAAAATACTTGGCAAATACTTTCGCTTAGGTACGTCTTGCAACCATCTTAGAATTTAACGTCGCAATACGAATGCCCCCGCTTGACCCCATTATTAATCATTACTTCGGATTCTTTAAACCAACAGAATAGAATCGAATTCCTATTCAATTATTCCATGCAGACAGTGTTTCAGGCAGGAATCAGCCTGCTTTAATCACTCTAAATGGTTCAAAGTGAAGGTCCCGGCCCACGTCGACACTCAATTAAGAGCACTGCGGTAGGATTGAATTGGTGGTCGGAATCCTCGAGATGCTTCAGGAGAATCCTACACACCACTGGTAGCCCGGACCGCCACCGGCAGGTCGTCCTACAGGACATGCCAACACTGTAAACTATGAACCAACATCGTAAGACACAGGTCCAACTAAGTATTTTAACCTCAACAACTTTAATATGCGCTATTTGAGATGGAACTACCGCGGCTTCTGACTACAGCCTTACACTCCAATTGGTACTCGATAAAGGATTTAAAGTGTACTCATTGCGATTATAAGGCTTCGGATGAGTCCCGTATCTTTATTTTTCGACTATAACTCCCCATGCTGGAAGTGGGTAATTTGCGCACCGGCTGTGTTCCTTGGATTTAGTAGCTGTTTCTCAGGCCCCCTCTCCGGAATCAAACCCTGACTCCACGTTACTCGTTACAACCATGGTAGTCACAGAATCTACCATCGACAGTCTGTTGATAAGACATTTGAAAGATGCGACGCTGGTACGAGGACCGTGCGATCAACTGAAAGTTAATCAGTCACCAAGAAGTGCGGGGCTAGTGCCTCGATTGGTATTTATATAATAAAAGCGCCCCTTCCATTTTTGGTTAGGATTCTGTTTACATGTATTAGCTCTAGAATAACCACAGTTATCCAAGTAATAGACTGTACTATCCATGGAATCATAACTGATTTTAACGAGTATTTTGCGGTTTCACATTAATTTCACTTGCATGGCTTAATCTTTGAGATAGTCATAAGACTGCTGGTAGGATCAACTAAGGAGTAGCGGGTACACTAGATATCATATCTGTGTGGCGTTAAGACAGATGCGATACTTGCACAAGCTGCAGAACGCGCGCCCGAGTTGTGAGTAAAATCGCTTAGTTCAAGGCAACCGCACTAATGCGCTGCGACGTAGGAATAACGCTATGAGGTTTATACCAAGACCCCCTATAGAAGACTTGGCCCCGTCACGGACCTAGGCGTCACTGCCTAAGCGACTGAGGAGAGCGACGCTATCACCCAGAAAAACCCAGAAATCGAATAAAATGGTTTAAAATATTTTAACTGTGTTTTACAGGTCCCTACTGTACTTTGGAGGGTTTTTATAACTTTTTTATTTTTCACTCTTAGGACACCATCACCTCCCTATAAGAGAACTGGAATTTCCATGAGACGTTCCGCTGGAATGTCTCGCAAAAACTCGAGGTGCATATCGCTTAAATTTGTTTTATTTTCAACAAAATGAAACGGATTATTTTGTACTGCAATTATAAAAGGATAAACACCCTCAAGGTGGTTTTCGAAAAAAAGTTTATTTACCGAGATACAGAATTTAGACTTAGAAAAAAGTCGAGAATTTTCAGTCACAAGTACATATCGGTTCGTAAAATAAAATAATTTTCAATAAGTTTGCTTTTGGAGAGGTATATTGGGATATTTTAAGGCTATTTAGATATGTCACCGGGGAACGGGTTATTACGAGCTTCCACTTATGCTACATCTCTCATGTCTCCTTACAGTGCCAGACTAGAGTCAAGCTCAACAGAATCTTCTTTCTCCGCTGATTTTCCCAAGCCCATTACCATGTCATTGGTGTCGCTATATATTAGATAGGAACAGAGGGAATCTCGCATCCATTAATGTGCATCACTAAGATGATGATGCATTTGATTTTCTGTTTTTAATTGGCCGTTATACTGTCTACCCCGATACGGGTGGGCACTTTTTACATTGGTTTTTCCTTTATTTTACCACATCTTCTATCGTGTTTTTATAATGTTTTTATATTATATTTCCCCCCTGTTCCCAATCTTTCCTAGTCCTTCATCCTGTCCCTTCATGGCGGGTCCAGCGGCAGAGTCGCAGCGCCCCGTAGTCTAGGTCCCTGGTATTATAGTCCAGGTGGGCACATCCTATATCAATTGAGGTACGTAGCATGGGCCTCGTCAAGGATGAGGGTGAACCACAAATGGCACAGGTGGCATTTAGTTGTCTCCCATGGCCAGTCGTACATTACCATCGGCACGCCAGCAGCCTCAAGTTGGGCGTTGTCCTTCGTACCGTGCGCGGAGTTTGAGTCATCTCATCTTCTCTGTTGAAAACCAAGGGGCTCTGTTAGGTTGTGCGAGTAGTTAGCACATAACCCCTACACCACTTCGAGGGGGCTGCCTCCTATGGGTGAGGATATCTTGGTATTGCCATGAAGTCTCCCCCCTCTGGGTAGTTCTACTATTGTTGGTGGATGCTTCACTCCTCGGAGTGGCTACGATCCTCAGTGTAGAGAGGGAAATGCCGGGACCGACCTGAACTTCTCCGATTACGGGATTCACCGCTGCAAGGCCCCTATTTGGCGAACTGGACTCCTGCGAACAAACGCAGTCCACGTTAAGCCTACCTACTTTCCTTATCCTACCACTTACCGACCACTGTCGCTATTGTATACCTCACATCTCGTAGCCGTCAAAGGGATTGATGACAGAAGGCTAATTCTCCTTACTAACACCCTACTACGTTGCCTACCCCTGACCTCGAGGAGGCGGAGAAAGACTAACAAACAGACAGCGCCTGTCTACATGTTATTGATTCCTGTCACGTCGGAAAGTCAAAAAGTTTTTGAGCGCTGCCTGGGTATTATTTTTACAGGAGGAGTTATCCAAAATACTCCTTTAGGGCCCCAGGGGCTGTTTTCATTAGACACGGATGATATGGGGTTGCCCCCAGAGGACCCACCGCCACCCCTGACTGTAGGCTAGTAGCCTCCTTAGTCAGTTCCTCGTTCCGACATGTATGTAATCATCCATTCCGTGAACTAGTGCTTAGCACATTGTCTCCTTTCCCTGTGCCACTTTCTGTGGCCCAACGTCCCACACCTGTGCACGTGACAGGGTATGGGACGTATCGGTACTCTTTATAACCCTATCCGAGTCCCCCTCAGCATATCGTCCTGTGCACTATGCTTCATTGGGTCGCGTCACTCCTCGTGACTCTGCCGCCGTTGAAACCTGCAACAGCAAGCAAATGTCAGTCACACATCACAGTCCTGTAAATAACATACCTTAATCTACTCTAACCAAAGGGCTGAGTCCTATTACTAACTACTAACTACCTCACCTACCTCTCACCTTACCCTAAAACCTTACCTACTACCTCTGGGAACAAGCCCGAGTCACCTCACACTAATTGCATTACCCTATCCCTACCTACTTACCTAATACCTAACCTACCTCAGGGTAAAAAGCCCGAGTCACCACACACTACCATTAATCCTAGTTCCTACTGACCTCACTAATCCTATCCTTTGACTAACTTACATACCTAACTCTAGGTACTAGCCCAATTCACCGCACACTAACATTAACATGCCTTACCCTAAACTTAACACTGATTGCCTTACCTCCTACCTTTTTACCTGATACCTTTTCAGGCACTAAGCCTGAGTCCTTACCTATCGTGAGATTCCCTCTGTCCTATCCATCGCTAAAATTTCTCAGCCAAAAGGCTGAGTCCTCTAACCTAGCATGCCATAGTCTATCCTTACCTAGCACAGCCAACTGGCTGCGTCCTTATACTAATCTGGCTTATAATTAACCTAACACCTTAGTGTTTTCTACAACTTCACAACCAATCTTCTGCCATCATCTTTTCCCTATCGTCCCTTTCCTTCTTCTGTCCTATTAGTCGCACAGCTCTTCGGAAACTTCTTTTGATTCATCAAAGCTCTTCCTCTCCCGTGTAGAACCTCTCTTCACGATGTATCTGCTCAGCTCTCCTCTTTCACCCTCATACGCCTCGCATTCGATGAGAACATGCTCCGCCGTCTCTTGCTGACCGCACTTCCGACACATTCCATCTTTCCTGAGGCTCATTAATTTCGCCTTAAAATTTCAATGGTTATTTCAGAAATTGGGTTGTGTAGTGATCCACCTTAATCTTCGGTTCTATTCGCTTCCTCGCATCCACCCAAAATGGGTAAGTCTCTCTTCCCTTCTCCGATGTCCTCCATCTTTTCTTCCACTTATCCAAGCATTCTTCCCTCCTACGTCTTTCTGCTTCCATCCTATCTGCTCCTCCTTCAACATCTTACCTTACTCCTACCCTAACCTGAACCAGCAGGTCCCACGGGATTTCAGCTGCCACATCCCTAATTGCTTCATGCGTAAACGTCGCATAAGCCAACGTCATGCCCAGCAAAATTGTCCGTTGAGCCGACATCAACTTCCTCCTGACGACCCTATCCTTCAGAGCTTCGCCCCAAACTTCACAGCCGCATCTAACCATTGACACTATCACACCATCATTCACTGCCTTCAACATTCCTGCCCCTATTCCTCCATTATCTCTCGCCAATCTTCTAAACTTCATGAACACTACCTTCACCTTTCCTATTAACTCCTCCACATGCTTCCTGTAATTGACACCAGATCGAATCCAATCTCCTAAATACTTAATCTCTTCAACACATCTCAAGCGAGCGTCCCCTCCTCACGACCGGCATTCTTTCCCTATTTAGCGTGCCCTTTAGGCACCTCTCAGGATTTCTTCCCCTATGAATCTTCCTGATTCCTTCAACATTTCTTCTTTCAATCCGTCTAATCCCGGTGCCTTCCTGTGCTGCGTTCTGTGTAAATTCCCGCACGTCCTCTCCTTCGCTTACTACCTCCATCCTTTCCCTTTTTCCTTGTGCCTGTCGTCATCGTCTTCTTCTGTGTCGTCCAGTGGTATTAACACCCTCAAGAATTCTCCCAACGTGTCTTCTATTTCCGTCGTTAACTAACCATCCCCCCTCAGTACACCTCCCAACAACATCTCCTTCTTCATCTTTCCTCCTATAATCCTGTATGCATGACCCCATAGATTCTCTTCTCCTTCCCTCATCTTTCTTTCCGGGTATTCCTTTTTCACCTTCCTAATTCCTTGCACGTACCTTCTTCTCACTTCCAGGTATTCCTTCCTTCTCTCTTCTATCCTCCTTCTTCTCCAACTTTGCAGCGCCGACCTCATCCTTCTCTTCATCTCTTCCAGACTGTCGTACCACCACGGGTATCTTCCGCCTTTTCCTGTCATCTTTGGTATGGCTTCTTCCGCCGCTCTCCCTAGGCTCTCCTCAATTCTTCTAAACATCTATTTACTCCAGTCACCTTCCCTTCGACTCTCCTCCCATCCTGCTTTCTCTCCTTCCGTAACCTACTTGAACCTTCCAATTCGCCTTTCTCACGTTCCACCACCTAACATCTTCATTCTCACCTCCTGCTCCTTCTCCTTCCACACTCAACTCGCTAATCACCATCCGGTGATCGCTCACAAGCTCCGACTGGACACTCTATCCTGTGAACTTCCTACTGACATCCACTGTCGCAAGTGTGATGTCAATGTTTGACACTCCCCTCTCGTGTCTTCGAACGTTGACCACTCACTCCTTCGTTCATCACTTCCAGTCTCTCACTAATCACGAACTCTTCCACTCGTTCGACTTTGAGTTGAAACCACCTGCAATCAGCACCTTCCTTCCTCGTCTTCATCGCTGGACTCTCCCAAGCTTCTGCAAGTTCTCCCGGATGTCCTCGTGGCCTCTGCAGTAAACACTCACAACAGTCATCTCACACTACCATGCAACACCTATCCGATTCATCGTCTCTCTCAAACACCTGCACTCTCTCATATAACACCGCTAATGCCGCCCATACCTGTTCGTCACTCACCTTTCTGTCTTGTAGCACTCTCACACCAGCCGCTGCAAATCGTCCTCCTCTCGTGTAGGGCTCTTGCTAACAAATCCCACAAAATCCCACTCTTTCGCATTCTTCAACAACCCACCTGTCGCAACCACATCTCTTCCGCAATTCACTTGACCTATCCTAATCCTCATAATCAATCGATTCCAGGTATCTCTTCTCCGCCCGACGATACACCAGACATTCCTTCCATCTCACGTCGTAATTCTGGTCGGTCCGACCGTCTCTGTGGCAGTTGACGCACGTCTAGTTTGCATCCTCCATCCGCTCTCACTCCTTAATGTCGTGCTCCTCCGAGCAGCATAGCTTGGGCACGATTACTTGCTATTACAAAATTTCGCTACATGGCCAAATCTCTGACACCTGTAGCAGCGAGGAAGATCAATGTAATCCTTGACCCTACTTGACGTCTATCCTATAAGAATTATATCCTTCTTTCTCAGCACATTCCTCATCCTACCGCTGCACTCCACAACGAGACTTCCTAGCTTCTTCCTTCTATCTCCCTTTCCTTCTACGACCCTACTCCTGATTCTAAATTCCTCCTTCATTTCCTCCTCCGTGAACTCTACCTTCAGGTTTCTTTCGTGAATCTTCCTCTTCGCAACCTCCTCATTTATTAAAGCCAGTTCCACATCGTAGAATATGACTATCGGCCCGGCCTCTTCCTGACTGGCTCCTTGACATCCATTCCAATTTTCTTTATTTCCTCACTTTCCATCATCCTTCTCGCTTCCTCCTTCGATCCTACATCCAGCGCTATTCCGTTCCTGATCTTAGTCATTCTCCTGACGTTTACTCCTTCCTTCCTAGGATCAACCCCCTCCGTCATCCACTTTCTCACCTCTTCACTTTCTTTCCCGTCTTTCCTAATAATCACCACATTTGGCGCCTTTACCGGCTACCTTCTGGTGCCTGTCACTACAGTAATTTCCTTCTCCTTCCTTTCCTCTCTCACAATTTGGGTGAACGACATACTTTCTTTCACTCTCCCTTACCCTTCACTCCTACTTCCTTCCCTAGCCATATCTCTCAATATACCTACTATTTCTCTTCTTTCATCAACTCTTCCTTCCAGTCTAGCCTTCTCTAACTCCATCTCATTCACTTCCTTCGTCATCTCTACCACCAATCTCAACATCTCTCACAGCTGTACCTTACTCATCATCTTGTGCTTCGCCTGCCTCTCTAACCAGCTCTCTATCTTCTTCATCACCTGCTCTGCTCTTCTTTCTAGCGCTCTCTTCTTCTTGCTCCATCACTTCCGGTTCTTCTTCTGGTGGCTCATTACTTCTTGTTTTCTTCTTAGTCTTCGCTGGACTCTCTTCTTCTCTTGCCTTTCTCTTCTTAGTTTCTTCTTCGGTCGTATCACCTCCTTCGGTACACGTCGCCGACTCTTCCGACTTCTTCTCCTCCCTAGCTCTCTGCTGCCTTCCTATCGGCGGTGACCTTTCAAGGCCCTTTCCATTCTCTCCTTTTCTCTTCTCTCCTTTTCCTGTTTCTTCTTCCTATCCTTCTTTCTTCTCTCCTTCTCCTTCTCCACGCCTGATATCATCATGGCTTCTCTTTCTTCTCCTCCTCACTGAAGTTCTCTTCTTCCTCTTCTTCCTTGGAGTTTTTCTTTCACCTAGTTTCTACACCTACTTACCTACTTCCTGTCCGGGGTGAGCTCTAGAATTCGCAGCCGCTGCACGCCCTCTTCTGCCAAACTGGACTCCTGCGACACAGCCGCAGTCCGCGTTTAGCCTAACTTCCTTCCTTCATTATCCTAAACCTTATCCTAACTTATCTACCTACCGCTTACCGTACTTTGTCTATTAGTCTAAGATTACCTAGCTTCTCTTGGCCGTCGCAGGGATTTATGGCAGGGGGCTAATTCCCCCGACTTACACCCTACGCCGTTGCCCGCCCCTGACCTCGAGGAGGTGGAGAAAGGCCAGCGCCTGTCTACATGTTGTTTCAAGTGTAGCACTAAAGTCTGAAAAAAAATTAATTTGATCGCTGTTGATCGCTTGTCACGTCGCAAAAGTTTCAAAAGTTTTGAGCACTGCCTGGGTATTATTTCCACAGGAGGAGTTATCCGAAATACTCCTGTAGGACCCTAGGGAATGCGTGGAGACAAGACACCGTCCACCGCGGCCGCGCCGGCGCTCTCCCAGAGGGTTTGACCCGCAGACTAGGCAGACGATGACGAAAACGCCAATCGACTCGCTCACGCCCGACTCCTAGCACGTATACGCTTCCCGACAAAGCCCGATACACCCCGATTCTCAGACCCAATTCTTGTTCCGAAAGTATAGACCGCTTTGCCGACTTCCCTTACCTACATTATTCTATCGAATACAGGCTCTAAACCTTAGAGTTGGTTACTATGTTAAAGTATCTCTGCTAAAGGTATGGTTACGATCCGGAGCAAACTTTCCACGTTGCTGTATCCCGGATTTTGAAGGTCTGAGGGGAATATCCAAACACCGCACCAGTGCTCTTCGCGTTCCAAGCCCTATTTCCTGCTAAATGATTCCTGGGAAGCCGATCACTTATAGAGAAAAAAACTCTCTCCGGATCTCCCGACGGCGTTTCCGGGTCTCTATGGGTTACCACGACGAGCACTCGATGAGGGCCCACATAGGAAGGTTTCCGCAACCGGGTTTCTAAATAGAAACCGGATTCCCTTTCGCTCACTGAGTGCCATCACGTCATCGTCATCCACCGTAGGTCACGAGGTTTATAACACGCCCCCCTGTAGAAGATTCGGGCCCGTTATGGACCAAAGACGCGCGCGCCACTGCCTCTGTGAGCGTGAGATTTACATGATACTCGTACTTCGTCTCGGCTACCCATCGACATAGGATTTCTTCTTGGGCTTAGGGTAGACTTATTCTTGTTGAACAGCTGTTCACAGCTGCGCCAACGGCGGCTTCAGGTCGGCTCACGTCGCGACGCTCCTACTAGTCAGGGCAAAATGGCCCAGACCCCGCGAGTGGATCGCCCACTTTGCCATCCATTTGCAAGGCTAGTTGCTTCGGCAGGTGAGTTCTTAAACACCGTCGTGGACAGCTGCGATTAATTTTCACAGCACAGCCATCGTAAAAATTGAATTCACGCTAGTTGGTTAAGTTCCCTTTTCAAAGACAATGAATAGGAGTCTTGAGTAAATCCCTTCTTAAGATTGATAAGATTTAATTAATTGAGAATCTTCCGGTTGAATAAAATCAGAATTTTAGCAATTGAAATACTTTTACTAACCAAAATAATAAAAGGAAGTAAAAAAACCAAACAAAAAAATAACAAAAACAAAACAGTTAAAAAAGCCTTACATCTCAAAATCTTTTATTGGCGCTATTTTTATATTTATTAGAACTTCATTTAATATTTAAACCTAAAAAACTAAGAAAGATTTAAAGTTGTTTAAATTTTGTTATTACTTCTCAAAATCAGTTTTAGTCAGTGTTGGAGAATATTCGAACAACAAATTTGTACAAATATGAACTGCTGACGTTTTGAAAATATGAATTAGTTTAGGTTGGCTGAAGAATTGTATAGGCTGTATGCCAATACTATCCTGGAATCGAGCCTATTCTATATGTGTTAAGAATTACGGCAGTTATCATGAACACATATCCACATTATTGTTGCATATTGATATACGCCACTACAAGGCTCCTGTTTAAGCCATTTTGGGGGTTCTGAGCACAATGATCGAAGAAAATACAAACAATTTGCTTGAAATTCTATCATGAATGAAATGAACATCATCATTGAAATAGGCAGATTTCCATGAAATGTATACTTGGGCATGTCAGCCTCCCATTAAAGAAACCGACGGGGCCTTTTAGAAACCGTTCTTGATAAGATTTAATCCAACCTCAGGAACCTCCAGGTTTAAAATATTTACCGTTATTTAGTTTAATTTTATATACTACATATTTTCGCAATCCTGTTACACGATCCGGGTTATTATAAGTTTAATCCGATTTTTTTCGAACTACACTCTAGTCGGATTAATAACCTAATTGGCACGTGTAATAATCTTTTCTCTCTCTAACTTTGTAGCTGAATGTCTTGTTGCCAAGCAACACCTCGTGCGCCTTGTCCGTACGTAAAGTTTATATTTTCGTATTATAAATTAGCCCTTTCATGCGAGACATCTAATTTGAATTTAATATGCAGTAAAATTCTAAGTATTAATGTTACTGATGTCCCTCTAACGAGATTACGTTGTCGTGATTATATGTTGTCTCGATAAATGGCTAATACCGTCGTGATTTTGTTTTAGGAAAATTTACGAGTGCTCTTTAACTATGAGTACTTCAAGTAATTAATTATGTTTTAGATTTCTAGTATACTAATTTTCACTTTTTTCCGACTAAAACTGCAATATCGAGCCAAGATGCTGACACCACGGGTCTTAGTTAACATCGACATGAAGGGAAGTCAATTTGAAATTTTTAGTAAATGATTAAGTTCATAAGCAAAATTCCAAAGAACATTAGAAGCATTACGTCTACCCCCAAGATATCATTTAAGTTTATTATTCCTCTATTTTGGCAACAAAGTTGCAAGATATTTTATTTTTACATCAAGAAGTGGTGCTTGCAGGTTTTAATTACCAAAATTAAACTCATAAGTAAACTTTTAGAATCGAGTATTTATTACTACGACCTCAGTTATCCCAATCTCATGTGTTTCGTCCATTAGGTAGAGATAGAACGCTACAGTATTGAAAAAAAATATCAAATGAAATTCCACCGATCTGGATGTCCGGATACCTGCTCATCTGTACGATCATTATTGATAGAAAGGTCATAGAGACTAAATTTGGTAACAAGGTTCCTGTTCACCCAAGAAACACCTTACTGACTTTTGCTTTTAAACCCGTTTTTTTTATCGTCTCTGAACTAAATATTTCGTTGTCGGGTCCTTCGATACTCCGATTTATCGGTTTATTGGTTTAAGACGATTGGTTAATTGTTCAGTAATCGATGTCAGATGATCGATTATTGAACAACTCTGCTAAACACAGCGTTAGGAGCACCGAGCACCTAGGTGCGTGAATTAATCAACACAACATTGATAAACAGTCGAGAAGTTGTGTTGTCCACTCCAACTCTAATCTGGTAGATTACACCATCAGCTCTTCCAATCCAACACTGTTACTGTATTGACTGCCACCTCTAGTGCGTAATTCTGTTGTTTGCGATAACGATTAATGAACACGTGATGGCACAGTTTGTTCTTTAACTAATTAAAATCCTTTTTTATTTTATAACATTGACCATTTATTTGATTGCAACTTAGTTTACCATTTTCTCACCGTATTTAAAAAGTGTTAACAAAAAATTTAAATATTGAAATAGTTGGGCCTCGCTGTGAAGGTCATTTTCAGTCAATAAATGTTATGATGCTTATGCCATTGGATTTATTAAATATTTACTAAAATATCCACCTTAATACAGTCCTTAACTTTATCTCTTAATAGTTCCTTTTCCCAGATGTTAATGATTTGTAATTTACACAAAATTAAATTTGAATTTAATTGTATGATGCAATGTACATTCCTAGCCCACCAACTATCTAACTCGTTAATTTCATGAGGTAACGATGAGATACCTAGATTTGGTTTTAAAGATATAATTATTTTTGTACTATTTAATGTATTCCTATATTTATTTATAAAGGCTAAACGAAATCTGGAATAATTTTAACCAAATTATGTATTAGTAGATCCCATATCAAAATAAATATAAAACCTAGCATGACACATATTTTCCAATTTAAAATAAATTCAAAATGTCAAAAGAATTACGAAATGAATTTTTTTGTTTTTATTGAATGGTACGGTACATTTAATAATTAGTAATTTTGATTATAATTATTCAAATAATCTTCAATGATCCAACCTGTTCTAGTGGTTTAGTCTTGAATGTAGGAATGAATCAACTGAGTGAACTTATTTATTGATACAAAGCAAATCAACATATTGAACTTAACAAATACAAATTACTTTGATGAGAGTAACTGAATTAATCATTATTATACTGAATAGACTAATGATTACCGTTAGGAAGTGCCATTAAACAAGTTTTTTTTTTAATGTCTCGGTTGCATTTTAAAGATAGAGCTTAAATAACATTTCACCTCTGGCTTATTTTACACACCTGAATGCTCACAAAGTGGAAGACATTTTTTAATCTTCCTAAAACACTTGCAGCTAACTACAACACGGTAACAAAAGTACAGAAGCCCCAGAGTAAACGAAGGCTCCAGTTGTAACAAAAGCTGATGAATGACGTCTCGTCTCTTATCACCCTTTACTGGGTTCCTTTTACAACAAAATGTCTAGCTCACGCTCAGTGTCTTGCATAATGATACCTGGAAGTGACAATTCCCAAGGTTTATGGCTGAAGATTAGTGAAACAGCTGTATAAATTTTATATTAACTCCGTAACGTGGCTGAAAATTCCGATAAGAATATGTATGTAAACACGATTTTTATCCATAGTAGATTCATTTAAATCTCAACATAGTTCATCTCATATTCTTCCTTTTAATAACATCAATGAGATATTCAGATATATGGTTAGTTATTTTGCTATAGTGTTATTTATGTATTGATAGTAAAATTATTACCATAACTTAATATGATTAAATATAGAACAATATATATATCTTTATATATATATATATATATTTCTTGTGTGCGTGTGTATGGGGCTGAACTCCTCCTAAACGGGTGGACCGATTTTAATGAAACTTGTTGTGTGTCTTCAGGTGGATCCGAGAATGGTTTAGATTCACAATTCGGTCCAATTTAAATAGTTTATTTAATTATTTTTTTTATAATAAATTGTTGATGTTGGAGTGGTTTACACTGGATCCGCCAGACTGCGCTACGACACGTAATATAAAGTGAACTGTTACTTAACAGCAGTTAATACTTTCAGCTGAAGTTCATCAAAGAGGCAGAAACATTAATTGTTTACATTTAAAATTTATAAAAAATGTTATTGTTAAGTGCTTGATCATAATGCAGATTGCAAAGATTAAGCTTCACCAATTGTTCTATGTAAACATTATAATATTACAACACAGCCATAATGTTTTTCTATTTTAATTCCAGGTTGTCCCGACAGTTTGTGCTGCTATCAAATTTGTGTGTTGTTTTGTAACATCGTGTAATTATTGTGCTAAGTGCTAATTGTAATAATACAAGAGATTGAATATGTTTGAAGTGTATAAAAAACTATAGTTATTTATTGAACTCATTTTGCAAATTTAATGAAGTGAGTATATTGGTCGCATAACTTCAAATAACCTAAGTAGCATACAAATCAAAAGGTTGTGTTTCTATGTGTGAATAACTATTGTTAACAGTTTAGATAATCAAGTTTTTAAACTAATTGGATTTAAAATAATTTGTTGTAATTTAAATTTTTAATCTGCAGCCAAAATTGGTCACATAAGTTCAAATTAAGTAGCATACAAATCACATGTGTGAATAACTATTGTTAATAGTGTAGGAATTGGTTTTAAATTAAATTCTGTTGGCCAGTTCAGATACTAGGCTATACTGTAATTTTAAATAACAAATTGTATAATGTATATTTTTTAAATTTACAACTTAATTTATCATAATGCCATTGAATGTACAATATTTTTTTTTATCCTTCAGGAGTATACATAAACAAATTAGATGGTTTTACGATAGTGCTGAAGTATAATAAGTGGCCTCCATCACAATCGAATTATTGATATTTCTGAATAGCCTATCTAAGCTACTATCCGAATTAGATTATAGTTATGTAAAGGCTGAAGTATAATAAGCGGCCACCATCACAGTCGAATTATTGATATTTTTGATTAGCCTATCTAAACTACCGAATTTCATTATAGTGATTTAAAAATTACAGTATAGTATCGGAACTGGATCCGAATTAGATTATAGTTATTTAAATGCTGAAGTATAATAAGCGGCCACCATTACAATTGAATTATTGATATTTCTGATTAGTCTATCTATACTACCGAATTACATCATACTTATTTAAAATTACAGTATAGTGTCTGAACTGGGTGACAGATTATTATTTATCTAAAATACTAAATAAGTATTCCCTAAAGGGCTGAAGTATAATAAGTGGCCACCATCACAATCGAATTAATAGATATTTCTGAATAGCTTATCTAAACTACTAAATTGACAATCCGAATTAGATTATAGTTATTTAAACGCTGAAGTATAATAAGCGGCCACCATCACAATCAAATTATTGATATTTCTGATTAGCTAACATAATTTAATTTAAACCAATTCTTACACTATTAATAGTTATTCATTCATGTGATTTGTATGCTACTTAATTTGAACTTATGTGACCAAACTGTTAACAATAGTTATTTTACACATAGAAACACAACCTTTTGATTTGTATGATACTTAGGTTATGCGACCAGTATACTTACTTTGTTCAATAAATTTTTCAAAAATTAGTTCAATAACTTCAATAAATAACTATAGTTTTTTATTGTACTTTAAACATCTTCAATCTCTATTAATGTAATTACATCGTATATATATATATACATACATACATATATATATATATATATATATATATATATATATACAGGAAACAGGTTATTGACTTCTTAACAAATAAACCACGGTATATTGGTTTGAAACATTTATAAATATATATATATATATATATATATATATATATATATATATATAATATATATATATATTTTTTTATGACAAATAAAGTAGTACGACTATCTAATTACATACACGTAATAAGATAAATAACCTTGAAAACCATTTATAAATATATTAAATATATATATATATATTAATAAATACATTTAAATATATATATATATATATACATGGTTTTCAAGGTTATTTATCTTATTCCGTGTATTTATTAGATAGTCGTACTACTTTATTTATGTCATATAAATCAAGAAAATGCAGTGGGCATAATGAATCACTATATATCTAACTATTTTTTTATTATATAAGAAGACCATTGACATCAGTTTAAAAAAAAATATATATGTTTTGTTTAGAGTTCTTAACTACAGTAATGAGTACTCTGTATGAATTTAGAACTTTTTAAGCCTATGTACTACTGTTATTGTACAAAAATTTCAATGAATATTAGAATAGAATATTAGCTAATATTAAACAACAGTATTTGTTTACAAAGCACGAAACAATTTTTAAACAACACTATTTATAGATGTTGTTCTTAAATATGCACTTAGCTAAAAATATGAAGTCTTCTGGAATGAATGAAGTATTACAAATTCACTAAAACTGTGAGAACAATCGGAATCACTACAATATAAATAACAGAAAAGCAATTTCTTGAGGTCTGTGTTTACTTTGGTTGGGTCTCGAATAACTTAAGCAACTTCAATCCAGGAGAAAGAGCTTGTTACTATGGTAGACCATTCCATAACTTACAATATTGCAGACAGATCAGCTCTAGGGCATAATTTCGTCCTACATAAAATGGCCAAGAAATGACATATATCTTATATTCTTATCTTTCCTGGTCATATTTACATTTCGTGGTGAGTCTACTGAATAAATAATTAAATAATAAATATTTACCCCTTTCCCCTCAACAATCACCATATTCTTCAAGAATGAATGAATTATAAAAAATAAAACCAGTCTCCCCTTTACCAAGTCCGTTAAATATAAATTCAAAGGTAAAGTAACAAATCTCACACATTACATTTCTTAATCATTACTGTACGAGCTCTGATTAAAAGGCATAACTAACTATAATAATCATTGAATACGGAGAGTAAAGTAGGATTGGGGACTTTCAACAGGTATAGAAACTAGTAATCGATTAAATAACGTAAAAATATTCTTGTCTGATATAATTATTCTAACACATTAGCCAAGGTCCAACTTACATTGCTAAAAACATAAATT
>NC_060213.1:52112500-52180000 GCF_021130785.1 Homalodisca vitripennis | reverse complement strand
ATGTTATCAAATCACGTAGCTCGTCTTTTAGTATTTAAGGTTATTATAATTATATTAACAACTACCGAGAAGTGTTCTATGGAATTTTTAAAACCCTCAAAATTGTGTACATTATTTACTTTTATTGTCCAGTACGACTTAGATAGTGAAGCATTGGATCTGCACAGAAGGAGAATCAATCGTGCCCATTAGGCAAACTAGGCGGCCACCGAGAACGGCAGGTTTTTGAGAAGCGGCTAAAAGAAGAAAAATTAAAAGAATGTGTATGAATTATTTTACAGAAACCGAGACAAAAATGCATAAAATAGGCTCGTGTCACTTTAAAACTCAACCTTTATCAGCGTAAACCGTAGGTAAATTGACTATAGTGCAAGAAGCCTTTGTAGTTTCCCTCTATGTAAAAATGAAGACAGCAACAGTGTTAAGAGTTGTGTTCGGGGTTGGGCGTGATGTGGCCTCGAAAATCATATTGTCGCATCGCTTCTATTACCCCATTACAACTACTTGTCTAAACCTTTACTCAAGACAGTGGATCAATCAATCATTAAGCTGACTTAGAGGGTTTTTTTATCGACACTGTGTAGTTTTTATTAGCGGTATCTAATGTAGCTTGATTATGCGAGCATCCCGTACGTAAGAGGACACGCTAGTAGCTGCCACCTGCTCATCCGAGGCTCTATTTTTAACATGGAGCAAAAATTGAATGGAAAATAGGCACTTGACTTGGTTTGTCAATTTTTAATTCTACAAACAGACTTTATAGTGAAACGCCTGATGGTTCTGACCTCGGATTACAACTACAGTGAATGCATGTAGCCTATATGGACGATATGGTATTTTGTTTTTCAGACTATAAATTGCAATGTTTATCAAATTCTTTATCTAGGTTTTTTGTATTGTTTAAAGCAAATTACTATAAAAATTCATCTTTGAGCATCTAGTTTTGCTTTAATGGTACTTTTTCGTATTATATGTGAAATTTCACCTAAATAAATGTGGTGAAACATCTATTAAGAACACTACTCTTCTTGTTGTGTTTTTTTTTTATATGTAGGGTTGTCGGGCTCTTGAAATGTAGTAAAACTTGGAGGCGAGAGCGGAGCTGCAGGAGCAAAGTACAGTGAAAATATATAATATTAAAAATAATATACATGTAGCCTTATTTTCACATAGTTCAGTGCCTAGCAACAAGGATTGTTATTACTAGGACAGTTTGTTTGTCTAAATTGTAAGATTTTGAACAGTATATAAATTGTACTCACATCTCGTTACCATGTACTGTATATACAAGTTTTGTTATTTAATAGGAATCAACCCAACTTTTTCCTATATTGGTGACCTCGACGTGGTCTAAACAAGTAACCTTCTGATCTGGAAAAAGTTAGGTTGATGCCTATTAAATAATAACACTTTTATATAGGTTAACGAGATATGTATTTATTGAGTATAATTAATAGACTGTTCAAAATATTACAAAGTAAACTGTCTTTATGCAGTTTATATACAACGACCCTCGTTTACGAGGCACCGAACCATGTGGAACTATTGTTACATACATATATAATATCATAAGCCTATTTCTTATTTCAAGTATAGTAAATCCCTATTCGAACAATACTGCTGGACGGTGTACTGATATACAGATTTTAACCAACATTTACATGGTCCAAATGTTGAACTACAGAGACGAAGTTCTAGGGCCAACTCCACATTTCTTCACAACAATCCTAGAGGATTTAGAGACCCATTGACATTAACCGAAATTGACATGGGTATTCCTTGGAATAAATGACGATCATTTTTTAATCCCCTTTCACTTGAAGACGTAAATGTTTTTCGGACAACTTCCTTTGCATGGAAATGGGAGGGGTGACTTATTGGCTTGAAATTTTGAATGATCATTTCTGCATAAGGAACATTGGTTCGATGATGCGTGCTATGGGATTTGCCTGAGTGTTAGGAAACATTTTTTACATATTTATCCTATGAATAACCACGATTAAAACGAAAAAATATTGAATAAACAAATTTGTAAATAGACTTTATTACAAATTAAGACACAGAATTATTTTTTGAGGCACAAAATTAGTACAGTAGTCTCAAGCTTTTTTTTAGTATTTATATCATGTTTGTGCCTAAGTTCACGAAGCCATTTATCGAGGGGACTGAAGTAATTCCTTGGTCACCAATAAATTTTGATGACGACATGTTCTGTCAATCATGGGAAGAAAAACAGGAAGATATAGAAGACAAGGCAACAGCACAGAGACCAGGAAGTAGGTGCAAGGCCACACAGATAATCTGGCTTCTGGGAACGAGGGCATAATAATAATTTACGATCAATAACCTAAATTATGGCTGCTTTGAAAATTCTTCCTCTTCATTCGTCCAATCTCAAGCACGAAGCCTGGAACTGCATAACCGCCTAAATTGTTTGAAATAAATAACATGTTATTGCTATATTTTCATTCATATAACTTGTCCCGAATAATTATTGACGTCAGTGATTTCCGTTGATAAATGTAATCACCAAAAAAATACGTTTGGCTTCGTCAGCCCTAAAACCCTCACTTTCCAACAAAAATGCAAAAACAAAACGGAAACCTATTTTCAACGTCTAACATTTCACTCCTAGGATTAATATTACAATAATTTTCAGTATGCATTGTAATATTTCACCAGTTGATGCCTAAGTTTATGAATTAACGCTTTTACAGGAACTAAATTTTTATTTAATTTTTGTACATAAAAAACAAAATCAGCGATTTCATTAATTTAAATTAAATCACTGGCCTAACTGTTGATTTGAGCAGACTTTACTTTAAATAAAGTTTAAAATGTAGTAGTCAGAAATGTACAATGTGTATGATATTAAAACCAAACCTGACATAATAATTCTTAAATTTAAAATTAAGTTTTCTTTTAAAATCTGTAATATTTTTTTAATTACTTATGCCCTGTTATTATATTGTTATTCTCTTTGCTTAGTATTCAAAGTTCACAAATATTACAGTTGTTATTTATATTTTGCTTGCATTCAATTATCTTTTACCACTAACCTAAGGTTTAAAATAAAATTATAAATTACGTTGCTTCAAAATAATTGTCGGTTTTTAAAAATTAAATTGTATTACTTGGTTTTTTTGTATGCAAGAAAGAAAATTTATTCAAGTAACGTAAGCAAAATATAAAATATTGATATTTCATAGAAATATTTTATGGATACGAATTCACTAATTCTTGACCATTTTAAAGATATTTTTATGAGATTATTTTTTCAAATAATTCCAGTATCGATATATTGTGATTAAACAATAACACATCGTTAAATAGTGTAGATTTATTACATAATTCTTTTCGATATCAAAGAATAAGTGTTTGTAATAAGGGAGGAGGACTGATATCGTTTATAAAAGTTAAACATTGCAGATTATTTCGAAAGATAAATCATCTTACCGGAATTATTTAAATTGAATTTAATTCAATAATTCAGCTAAAATCCATTACATCCTACACGGCACCTGGGTTAACCGTTATTTTATGTCACTGGCAATGTAGTAATCGACAAATACTATCTGTACGTCTTGATGTATAAATCTTGCGTTATATTTTTCCACATGTCTGTCTTTTTATGAAATTTTTATTTTATAATTGTTTGATTCCGAAGAATTAAGATTAAAAATTCAAATGATTAGAAAATATTATCTTTCAGTGAAAGTGGTTCATCGATTGAACAACACATAATCGTCGTTCAAAATTGCATTTCTTGTGTAGTAATGTGTTACTAACTTATGTCAAATGTCAAACACCATAAATAATATGTAAATAATGAGTCTAACTGTAGTTATAACTATATATTTTGTAACAATTATACATTTGTACATGATATTATGGACCTCTGGAAATCTTAAAATAATGAGTTTTAAAGATACAAAATATTCCTTGATAAATTATATAATTAAAAATAATTGGTTTTGAAATGGCGTTAAAAATATTATATGATTTTTACTTTGATATATATATATATATATATATATATATATATATATAAATTAAGAATCTAATATTTGATTACATATGAAACCACTTATACTTTATATCAACCTTGTTTTATAAGTATTAAAAAGGTAATGATAAAAACAAAAATGTCATTTTAAAAATTATTATATAACCATTTGTGGAAAAAATGCTGATACAATAGTACATATTCCTACTAATATTTATATCTTTATTTTTAGTATTTAATATTTATCGGGTTACTTTATCGTATATGACATATTTTCTACATACTTTAGTATCTGGAGAACAACATATTAATTGAAATGCTAAAAAAGTAAAACATTGTCTTGCAAGAGGGCTTAGAAGGAGTCGAGAATGAAGTAGTGGACTAATCGACCCTCTGATTGCTTAAACGAGCTAATGCAGCGGCGTGGGGTCGTTGGGCTAACTCCTGGTGGTGTAATCGGCCCTCTTTTGAACATCGTAAGATTAATTCCATTAAGGGTCGTTGGCCCAACGACCCCATTAAAATATTATTGCTTAATAATAATTCATGGTCTAATTACACCACTGGCCGTTGGCCCAACGAACCTATACCAGTAAATAAAAACTATATGATTCGTTGGGCAAATGACCCTATATTTACAATTTACAGAAACTAAACAAATAGGGTTGTTGGGCCAACGAGTCAGTGGAGTAATCGAACCTATGCATGTTTGTAAAAATGGTCCAACGACCCTCTGTACAAATTACACTTCTTTCAGGAGGATCGCTGGGCCAACGATCAGTGGAGTAATCGAACCGTCCCCCCCGATGTTTGTACATTATGTTTCCACCATACAACATATATTATTTTATAAATGAATTCGTAATAAACTCCAATAAATTAGTGAACAAATACTGACTGCCGCTCGGAAGATGCAAAAAAATATTCAATAGAAGAACACGTTAAAAGTAATATAATTCCATCCTGTATTTGAACTTCGATAATGTCCTCCATTCTATTCAACTTACTTTTCAAACTTTTAATATTCATCAAATGATTTTCGAAAAGGTTGTGACGTGTGCAGTTTATGGTGAGTTATGGTATAAATAATGTAGAACTGATCACTCTACATTATATAAATTTCAATTCATCAATGTCGTAGCGCGCCGACATTGTACTAATTATACCAATGCCCGTACGTCACTCTTGCCTGTTCTGCATAAAAGAATAGCCCATTGAGTAACCTTTTATCTCCGGTGGACTGTTCACCGCACGACCGGACGACACGCTGCGGCAGGTGAACTGATAACAAACAGCTGGTGGATTGATTAGTGAGGAAGCTTGCGAGTGACTGGATTGCGTCGGTGCTGTGTGTGTCTACGAGCCCTTCAGCTTCGCTGGATTTTCGGGAGCCGACTAATAAATTGGCCAAGGTGAACTACTACCATATGTTTTCCTTAGTTCTCGTCACTCTTACGTGAATTCAATATACTAATTTTAAAGTTTAAAACACTACTCAAGATTATAGAATCACTCAACTGAGCCTTTGGAAAAAAACTGTTAGGGTTTGAATTGAACGTGTAAAGCTAAAACGTGGCATTTACTTTTAATAGTTAATAATCTTACCTAATAATTTGTTTAAAGTATTTGTTTCAAAACCAATTACGCTAACTATGTTGACAACATTTCTAAGAGAAAGAGGTAAACTTATAAATAGTACATATGTTGAGAATTAATGTCACAACTTGAACTGTTATAACTGCAATGTTTTAAATGTTTTAATCGAAGAAAAATTAATCTCTTTTATAGTAAAGTAAGTATTTAATTATATAAATACATACAAGTCGCATAAAATACAACCATGATTGACATATATTTTGTAACAGACCGTGTACAGTCCTAATTTGATGTGTCACAGTTTCATGTTAGTACGATACAATAGTTTTCAACGTTTCTTCTTAATGTATCAATGTTTATTTGTAATAAAAGTCAAGGTAAATTATTACCTCAAGCTATTAATAATTAGTCTTTGATATCATATTAAATTTATAAATTCAATTTTGTTATTATACTGCCTATTATGTTAAATCATACTGTGTACATGTAGGGTACTTTAACTGTTTATTATTTTCGACAGTGTTTATTAGCCTTTGATATGAACAGTCAAGCTTACAATTCTCATGATTTTATAGCCAGAAATTGCATAAATACAGGTAGATTCATTATCCCCTAGAGTATTGTTGCTTAATCAGCTGAATATACATTCTAGCATAATATTTTCTTTGCTTCAAACTAACAAAAACCTAATGTGTTTATTTTTAAATGTTTCATTGTTGTTTTTCATTTGTATGTAAATGTCCATTTCAATTGCTACTGAGAACTGTTGTTATCTGATGTTCTCTGTTGGTTGAACATATTAATCAGGGCTTTTGGGATTTGGTATGGGTACACTTCTGGACTGCGCCCGGAGCCTGGTGGACTTATTGCCGAGCCGCTAGTGGGTACTCCAGCTTGCACTACCCTGACACTGGGATCTGCTCCTAGCCGTGCCGCCTTAACACCTACCACTACCGCACCGCGGATCCGCTCTCGCCGCGCCGCGCTCTTCCGCGCCACGGTCTGGACTGGACGTAGTAGGCCTTTTGTGTTGTGACTCCCAGTTGGTGAGTACAGACTTGGATTATTTCACAGAGTGCTCTTATGGATTAGTGAGTCGGACGCGGACTGATGTCTAATTCTGGACCAGGAGCCTTTGTATTGTGGAAGGAGGCCCTTAATATTTGGTTCAACGGCTACCCTCCAGACGTTAACTGCACACCTTAGTGCATTATAGTGTATCTTTAGTATATTTACTTGTGTCGTCTATTATTTACATGTCTAGGCCATTTATTGCATGTGTTTATTGTATTTATTTATGTATGTTGAATGTTGTTTTGAGGAAGTGGGAGCGCTCCCTACCATAAATAGAGTTCATTTAGCCATTTGTAATTCTCTCTAATAAGTGGTAACATTGTATCTTCGCTATATTTGTTGTTGATTATTTTCTGTCTAAAGCATTTTACTTACTGTAAGGCTGGATTACTTGTGATAATGTCATACAATTCCTGCACATAAATAATTAGTTTAATTGCAAACATTTGAGTGTTTTTGTTTCTTTTGTTCAGTCCTAGTAACTGGATTTAGATAACCTCGCATAAGTATTAGGGGTCTATATTTAACCTTATATTCAGAATATTTCAATACAACTATCTGTGTAGTAGTCCAAAGGCCTGGTTGACAAAAAAATAGCTTTAGTGTATGGTAGTAGGGAGCCTGATTGGTACTTTCCTTGGAGCAGGGGGTACTGTTCCTTGTTGGAGCCCTGCCTGTTACCTGTCCTACAACAAGGTGGCGCCCTTTCCCTCACCGAAGCAACCTTAAAGAAGAAGAAGTACTAATCGTAGGTTACCCTTTACCCTTACGGCGTGCTGTCAAGGACCACCTTGGGGGGGGGGGGGGGTGGGGGGGGGGGGGGGTGGGGGGGGGGGGGGGTGGGGGGGGGGGGGGGTGGGGGGGGGGGGGGGTGGGGGGGGGGGGGGGTGGGTGATAATTCAAGACTGTCTGTTGGCACGGGATCTCGAAAACGAACTGACCTATAGACTGATTTTAGCATGAGCTTTATGTCTATATTGGAAACATTGCGTTCGATGACTGTGCATGTGGCTATAGAATTTTGATGAGTGTTTAATAACATTTTTACATTGCCCTTGTGGGTACTACACTAAACAACTGGATATAATTGTATGAAATCTTTACATGTCGCACATTTTACTTTTAATTTTGTACAAATTCTCTTACGTGCCGCTTACTTTTTTTTAGCATACTGTCACATATGGTTATTGGATCTAAAGTTTCAAGTTTAGTGAAAGTTTAAATAAGAGTTTTAAGAATAGTTTTTTACTAAATGGGCGTTATTGTTGTTGTATTATCCAAAAAAGAAACTTGGACGATCTAAACATGACATATAACATAGATTACACATAAAAATAAAATGAAAACTGCCCAAATAGATAAAACTTTCAGTAATATGTACAGATAATAATAAGTTTAAAACAGACTATTTTAAATGGTTGATAATATAAATTGATAAAATTGTAGTTTTAAAGTTTAGTTGAACCAGTTAAGGTGTTCGCTTTACGATAACTATACGTCGTATGAGTTAGCAAGATAAATTTTAAGACATTAATGAATCTAAACGAAAAATTCGTATTTTTTACATCCCAAGGAAACCCCAATTTTCTAAAAACATTTATTACAGGAAAATATACAACAATAGTACAGTTGCCCTAGAAATGTTCTCATTTTCCTATCAGTTCAAAAGTGTGTTATTTATGATATTATACATAAGTTATATATAATGATTCTGATGACATTTCTTTTGTTCAATATCACTACAAAACACTCTAGCTACAAATAGTAATAGTTCTTCACTATTTACATTAGCTTATATACATTTTATGTAATCTGATAAGGCATAAAACATTTATTTTAGATTAAGTGGTTTTTTCCTATAAAGTAAGACAATTTAGCCGATGAAACATAAAATACCAATTTTCTAGCAATTTATTACCATAAAACTAACATTTAGGATTCAGGTGTGTGATGTGCCAAGTAGTCCATTCACATTTCAATTTGATTACTAACATTTTGACTTTTCTGTATATGTTTGACTTAAAATCATTAGAGAAATTTCCGCTAAGAGAGAAACTAAGCGCCAACCGCTCTACTTTTAGATAAGGTCGTTTTACACTCTTAAAACCAGTCACGTAAATAAATATTAATTTAGCATCCTTTAACTATGCTCTTAAGGTGGCGAAGTATATGTACGTTATTTATGTGTCTGATTATAAGTTTAAAAGTGTATCAAGCGAGTAAAATAGAACAATATATTTTTCGTTCATATTCTTTTTACATAATATTTCCACCAATACCAAAACTAGCGAGGAAATTTTCTTTATTACACGAAAAAAACAGATTCTGTGTTTGTACACTGCAATTACCTATAGCCTCCTAGATTATATTTTAAAGCGGATCCCGCTGTTACAGTCGATATCTATGTGATTGCTAAGATAGGGTATGCATACCACCGGAAAGACTAAATATGTAATGCCAGTAAGACACGATTACAAGCCTAGTTAGACCTGCTACATTGGTGAGACGGAATCCTAATCACAGGTAAGTGAAATTGGTCAATACATATATAGTGAATACTCTTTTAATTGTTAATTCAACCTTCTTTCTTTCTCTTATTAGAAAGAAGGTTGATATATTTAATAATACAATTTTAATGAATTCTTAAATTAACTTTATCGCTCATATTTATGCATATTGAATAATCATTATCAAATAGAGAGTTAATTGAATTTTATTCTTAACTTTGTCACTTATAATGATAAAGTAGGTTATTGTTAATATTTATTTAATTCGACACTAATCCGTTAGTTTATATTATTAGTTAATTCTATTAATAATCATTAAATGAATAATAAAAATTTTAAGTTTCTTACAAACATCTTATTAATAGTATATTGGAGTTCTTTATTTAGGCTATATAGTGCGTTTCACGATCCAAAATCATTGAGTTCCAGTCATGTACGTAATCAACACGTCAAACCGGATGATTTAATACCAGACGTGAGTTCAACAACTGATATGAGATGATTACAGTACACGTTATCAGCAATAAGCCCATCTGCTTGTGGTTTACTGCTAACTCATTACTAGAACCAGGTATAATCTCTAGAACGTACATCCATATCGTCTATATCCACACTAAGTAGAGTAATTTGTTAAAGTAATGAATATAACAATGGATTATTTAATTATGAATGTGTGAATATTTATAAATACTGTATAAAACTAAGAGTACCATTAAGTGCACACTTAAAATAAATTACTGAACTTAACTATATTTTATTTTGAAAATAATATATTACTATTTTCCGCAAAACTCCCATTTTCTCTACATATCACTAATATTCTTATTGGTGAAAAACAATGAAACAACTAAAAATATTCTCAAAAAATTTTGTCCGAAAAAGTCTTAAGATCAGAATCAGAATCTTTATTAGATTTTAGGCCATGATAGGCAATCAAAATTGTCTGGTACATTACATACATGGTAGACACAATAAAATCAGTGAGCAATAGGAAACAACAATTAAATTGTTTAATGGTGCATGCAATAGTATCAAAACTAACAATGACAAAAGTAACAGTGAAAACTAAAAAATGTAAAGAATAATAAATATTGAAATAGTTTGAAATACATATCAACTAACAACTACTTAAAAATGTGAGTTAATTTTTATCAAAACAATAAAAGGGCCTAAAATAACAAAATATAACACTTTTAAAATTAACAACAAGATCAATAAATAATAAAACATTAACTAATTAAAATACATTATCAATGTCGTTGCACATCATATAATAGTTTACTTTCTAAAAAGGATTTGTTCCTAACCAATCAAATAATAATATTTTGGAACTGCTGTGACACAACGTTTGAGACTGTGCTAAGTCAAACAAAACCTTTATTTTTAAATGGCCAATTCTTGTGTTATATGAGTAAATTTGACCCTCTTAAAGCATAGTTACCAATAAAAGACTTAACTTTATTAATAAATAAATATATAGGCTAAAAAACAGTGGGTACAGAGTCTTTGGCATACAGAGCCTACAACTGGTTTTCTCATCGGAGTCAGTAAGGATTCTTACATCCTTCTTTTGAATGATTATCTTCTCTGTTTCTCTCTGAACTATGTCCCCAACGAAAAGAGTTTCAACAGCCATAAAGAAAAATGCTATTGAAGATAGTAAAAAACGGCCAGTCTCAGATATTGTTTGAGAATATTTTCCCTGACAAACAAACATAAACAAAAAGACTACTCTACTGAGCCTTCTAGACACGTAGTTAATATGATTAGCCCAAGACAGCATGCAACCCAAATATATGCCCAACAGCTTTACAATTTGAAGAAAACCAGTGATAAAAGTGGGAAGTGGCTTAAATTTTCTTTAAATTAAAAGAAATTTGTTTTTTTTTTATTTTCATTTGACATTTTAATTTGCAATTAAGATTGTTGATTACAGTTCAACAATTTTTCATCGTACACTACATTTTTACTATTCTAAGTGATTAGCCTATCTATATCCGCGTGAGAACTAAAGAAAGTAGCATCATCTGCAAACAATATTATTACATTGAACTGAACACTGTGTGGAAGGTCACTCATAACAACTAAATATAGCAAAGGGCCCAGAACCAAATACACCCTGTGGAACCCAAAAGCCAACCCAACGCGATTCCGAAAGACAAACACTGACACAAACTATTTGCTCATCTCCCATCATGTATGATTTAAAGACATCCAATTAAGTGCCCATTACACCATAGTAAAATAATATAGAGAGCAGTATGTTTCTAGGCACACCAACTCAGAAGCCTTGGTGAGATCGAATAGAGTAGTCAAGGTGGTGGCCTTGGCTTCAAATGTACCTACTTCCGAGTTCAAAAATCCTCCAATGCACTCATCATGTTTCTATCTACTCAAAACCCAAACTGGAACATTGAAAATAGATTGCAAGATTCAAAACATGAGCTCACCAGGATATTCATCACAGTTTTCATTTTTGTAAAGAAATCATGTTAAGTAAGATTTAATTTCTACATTGATTTTACTTACAACTTTAATTATTTTAAGGTTCACTTTACTAAAATTAAAAAAATTTTAGTTTTAGTTTCATCCAAGAAGTTAACTTCAATTTAGTTTATTTTATTTAAAACAAAAACATTTCTTGTACAGTTTTTACAAGACAAGAGGTCCTGTAAGCAACTGGTGAATACATCTGAATATTTGGAATAATATAAAGATCATTTTATTTAATTATATTTTAAATTTTGAAATTGTAATCAAATGTTGGTAAAAAAATATAAAGGTAATTCGATAAATTATTCTCCTGTTTCACTAACCCTACAACCATTATGAAATAATTAAAAACTGGAAATATTACTACAGATAAAGCGATACAAAATTCATGTAAAATGTTTTTGGGGTTTGCGGATCTCTTTATATGTTCTACTAGAAGTGACACAATAATTACACTTCTAAACCATTTAAAAATTTTAATTTATTCATTACAGTTGACTAATATTGTCATGAGTTATGGCATACATGGTATTTTAATTCAGTATATATGCTGTTAAATCATGCATAGTAAATAACAATATGGTATTTTATCGTCGTATCAATGCAAAGTTAGGTGCTTATAAGGAAATATTTTTGAAATTTTTGGTATCTAATATTCTCCTAACTGTGAGTTTCACCTGATGTATTTGCAATAATACCAATCCAAACACTTTAAACGTGGACCGATCTTGGTTATTTACAGTCGGATAAACTTTGGTGAGCGTGTGGGCAAAACCACGTGATTAAAAGCGGTAATTTGTCTCTGTGGCTCCACTCCAAGTTCGAAACCAACCTCACCCACGATTAATTAGCTCTCAGTGGAGTTGAAATTGTGTTGGTGGTGGTCTAAGCAATGTGAGTTTTAGTGATTTTCTCCTCTCGTTTAGAGATCAGTAGTCTCTTTTATTTACGTGGTGTGTATATTTCCTCATGAATTTTGCCAATATAGATGGAAAATCTGCCATAATCTGATATTTACTTTATATTTCCTTAATTTCGTTGGTGAAGATAATGTGAAACAATAAATCTATTGGTTTTCGTCCAGCAGATACTTTGTATCTTAGTTTGCATTAGTGTGTGCACAGCACACGTTTGCCTGTAGGAATGGAGAGTAAGGAAAGCAACGAGGCCATCAATTTTAATTTACCATGATAGTACTAACAACTTTTAATTTTGTTCTTACAAGCACTTATTTTAAATAGCATTCATATGGAATAAATTTTCCAATTGTTTAAAAAAAATTATTCAGTTTTCAGTTAATATTTACAGAGATTTAAATTATGTCGTAAAATCAGAGTTTAGTTTTTGAATTAAATATTTTTTAGAAAACGTTTTTGTAATAGTAGTCAATTTCACTAGTTAAAGGTGATTAATAAATAAAAAGCCGCTTATATTGTATGCATATGCTAAGGTAAATAGTTATATTTTCCATAAAATAAACTGACAACTTGGAACAAATATAATGAAAGGCAATTATAAGAAGGGTACTACTATCACCGTTAGTGCTGAAGTTAGCTCACTCCTTAAATTGTTCGTGCATCAGTGCAGCTCTGGTTGGTCTGATATTTGCCAGACGATAATTCATAGTGCTCAACCTGTTTACTAGACTTCTAAGTATATCTGATTTTAATATTGACTTCTTATTGTCTTAAAGATACATCACATTTCAATAAAATATAAGTTTCCCAAATCTATTACACATCTATTACAGTGTTTCACAGTTGCACGTGTAGTAAACTGTAACACTAGCGTGAACTGAAACACAAAAAGAGCGTGGAAAGTTATATTAAACACCAATTTGTTAAATATTAACTAACTTTTGGAATTTCTTTCCATTATATCATCGAGGCTCCTCCGTGTGGTCTGCCTTACACATGGGTTTATGGAATAGATAACGATTCATGTTAATTCCGATTTACCTTTTCAACAGTTTTAGATACATTACGTATAAAATTTTATATTTGTAAATACATCTTGATAATATATTAACACTCTTGTAAATTACGTTACTCTTTAATATACATGTTACAATGAAATATAATTGTGTGACGCTTGGTAGCTGCCGCACCTAATCAATATTCACGAAACTTATCAATACATTTAATTAAAATATTTCAGTTCAAGTAACTTGAGAAAAAGTTTAAAAAAACGTGATTGCTCACATCTACCTTCCACGTTATGTTGCAGAGTATCTGATAGGGTTAGACGTCCTGGGAACAGGTATTATCGTGAGAACGTTTTTGATCCTTGAACAAACGTACCTGGTATTATGGCATTTTGCGCATTCAAAATATAATATATCTGACCGCGGTAGATATAAAAAACAACGTGCTGAAAAATATGGGTTAAAATGAAACGTGGCCTACTATAAACAATAAAACTTTAGGTTAAATTTACTCTTCACTTTAAATGTACTGAATTTAAAACAAAATACGTTGCTTTGAATCTACTTATTGCGCTTTGCAAATGGCATACTAATCACGTACTCTGTGTACACGACAGAGTGTTGAGTTCTCACATCTGTTAATTAAAGCCAGGGCATAGTGTGACATATGTAGCAACATTGCTATCTATTGACAGAAATATTCATGACTGTACCTTGTATAGTCAACAATTTTATAAACTTCCATTTCAATCGTTTGAAAAAAACGAAGCAGGTAATGATTTTATTGGTCGGAATTGTTAGAGATGCTGTTGATCCTGACTGACTTCAGATTGGTAAAAACAGATTGAATAAAGTGTTATTGGATATCACTATACATTGGAAGATTTAGTATAGACTATGGTTAATGAGAACAGGACTACACACAAATTATCATGTTCTCTTACAATTTCTTTAAAAAACATAATTTTCCTCAAAATTTAATAGTTCTCACTCGTTTAATTTGACAGTTATGAAATTATTAATATTGCTACTTTTGTATTCCGCGCGAGTTTTTTGTGATTGAATAATTTTTATTGTTGTAAATATAAAATCTGATCTACACCATAAAGATTAAAAAAAGGTTAAGGTTCTATAGACAATAGACAATTTGTCTATAGACAATAGACAATAGACAATATTATTTATTTCCTTTAAGACATTTTACAATGTAATTGGATACGTCAAATACAAGAAGACAAACAGCATTTTTGAGATCATTAGGTTACTTATAATAAGATCTTACAATTTATAGAACTTATAGGCTATAGTATAAAAATAGTAATCAGTTGCCTAGCTAATTTCGGAAAATTTATAGTCCTTGTACTCTGCCACAGTATAAAAGGCTTGGTCTTTAATCCAGTCTGATACAAAACATTTAAACTTGTTAAAAGGCAGATTTCTAATAGGCAATGGTAGTTTGTTATACAATATGAGCTGTTGATAAACATGACTATTTAAAGTTTTTGAGAGTCTTACATATGGAGTTATAAGGTTGTTTCTATTTCTAGTTAAATGGTCATGATTCAAGTTTTGAGCAGCAAAGGAGTCTATATTCTGTTTAACATGAAGCAAAGTACTTAAAAATATATAAGGATGGAACTGTGATAATTTTTAATTTCTTAAAACTAGCCTTACATGATTGTCTCAAGGTTAGGCAGTCCAGAACTCTCATGGCCTTTTTTTGCCATATGAAGACCTTAGAGGCATGACAGGCGTTGCCCCAAAGGCGAATTCCATAGTTCATTTGTGAATGGAAAAGACCATAGTATACAATTAACAACGTTTGTTGGCCTATAGATAATTTAAGTTTCCTAAGAAGAAAGACAATGCGGGATAGTTTTTTACACAAATTTAAAATGTGGGGTTCCCAGCTCAAGCTGTTGTCCAGTGTAAAGCCTAGTAATTTTACTTCGCTACTTACATTACTAGTAACAGGAACATCCCTGAGAGAAAAATAGATCAGTTCAGTTTTGCTATTATTGGTAACTAGATGATTAGAATCAAACCACCTTTTTGCATAAGTAAAGGCATTAGACAGGTTATGTTTTACAATTTCAAAATTACTATCAGAAACAGAGTAGAGTGGTATCATCGGCATAGAGTACACAAAAAGTTGGAATATTACAATATATATCATTAACAAAGATTAGATACAAAAAAGGTCCAAGAAACGGAGCCTTGTGGGACACCAGCTATAACATCATCATTACATCGAGCTGATGTCATCTACAACCACTTTTTGCTGCCGACCAGATAAATAAGATTTGATTAAGTTTTAGTTCCTTTTTTCTGATACCATAGAAATTATAGCTTATCGTACAAAATATTAAAAGACAGGCAGTTCAAACGCCTTTGTCAAATCTATCAAATTAGATGCAACTATGTGTCTATTTTCAAAACCATTAATAATATACTCTACAATTGCTTCCATAGCTAAAACTGTGTTGTGTTTGGGACGAAACCCATATTGATGGCTATACAATAAGTTATTACCATTAAAATATTCATGAAGTTGTAGGATCATGCAAGATTCTATAATCTTTCCAATGATGGGTACGATGGCTATGGGTCGATAGCATTCAGGAGCCTTTAAGTTCCCCTTTTTTAAAAATTTAGGTGTGATCTTGGTAAGTTTTAAACCTTCAGGGAAGATTCCATGTCTTAGTACTAGATTAATTAAAAAAGTTAACGGTTTTGACAATAAATTCACCAACAGTTTTTACAACATAGTTTGACAGACCAAACACATCTTCGCTTTTAGAGTTGCTAAGGTGTGAAATAGTTTGAGACACTATTTCCATACTGACCGGTTGCCAGCTAAAAACCAGAAACAGGGATAAGGCTTATCAAAGTTTACAATAAAATCATTATGGTTGTTGTCATTTAAATCTAGATCAACATCACTATGTACATTTTTTGACACATTTACAAAATAGCTATTGAGACAATCAGGAGAAATAGGTATGACATTTTTAGGTTTAATATAGCATGATTCACTTCTTATAACTTTCCATGCCATTTGGCACTTGTTTTTTGGCATTAATAATGAGGTTTTCATTGGCTGTTTTCTTTGCATTTGTAATTTCTCTATTATATAGCTTTCTGAAAGTTACGTACCTATTTTTATCAACTAAGTCTTCTGTACATTTTCCACTTATCATACATTACTAGCAAGAATTTCCGCATCATTTCAAGCTGCGGAGTAAACCAGTTGTTTGTATTTGAGCTTTGGTTGGGCCTAGCACTGGTTTTTTTACACTTAACATTTACTACCGGACAATGGTGGTTAAACACAGTACATAAAATATCGATAAAAGTTACAAAGGCAATATTCACATCTACATTTTGATACACAGAAGACCAGACAACAGAAGACATACAATTTATAAAATTTTCTAATCTAACATCATTTATTAAGCGTTTTGTTTTCTTTTGTTTGACTGGACTAGTCTTATTATTACAATGCTTGAGGTTTAGACCAACCCATACACCGGCGTGATCAGATATAATATCCTGGGCTATCAAGGAGACTTCAAAGTAATTCTGAGTTAGGTTAGTGTATATGTTATCCAAACATGCCCCAAAGCGGGTTGGATTCTGATTAGTACAATATAGGTCAAACGACCTTAACAAATTTAGCAATTCGACAGTTTTCATTACTTCTCTTATTTAACAGGTCTACATTTAAGTCACCGGCAATGGCTAAAACATTCATTGGTTTTAACATATTTACTTGTAACATACAATAAAAGATTTTCAAGATTTTCAATAAAATTTTTAAAATTACTATCAGGTGTACGGTAGATGCTAAGAATAACAAGATTTAGGCTAAGTAGCCTAGCTGCTGCACCCTCACATATATTATCTTGACAGAAGGACGAGATATCGATGCCTTCAAAGGACAAGTCTTTCTTCACAAAGATTGATGATCCACCATGCGGGGACTGTCTAACAAAAAAGTTGGCCAGCACAAAACCATGGGGTACATAGTAACTCACTTCGTCAGAACAGAGCCAGTGTTTCATTTAGACAGATAATGTCGGCCGGTTTATCATTCAAGATGGCCTCTAACTGACCTAGTTTATTTCTCAAAGATCTTATGTTCAAAAAGCCAACATTCACCAACACGCCTGGCTTATTGTTTCTTGATTCCTCCTCAACACTTAAGTTCCACTTGCTATTTGATTGTTTGACACTAAAAAACTTTCTTGACTCCGCCCATCACTGCGATATGTTTTGGGGGGCCGAAATGATTTTATAAAAGTGCCTTCCGGCCACAGATTTGGGTGCATCAATTCCTCACCAAGTTCATGGGGTACTCCCACCTTAAAAGAGCTGTAACTGCTATATCTTGTCACAAGTTTATTACAATGAAGAACGGCATCACCTTTAAGGCTATGCAGGTAGTCTGTGATTGACTGAGCGGACACAACATATGTATTGTGTTTAGCGGCCTATCTAAACATAAATACTGTACTTATTGAACTGTATTGCTGGGTACTTATGTCAAAGTCAGTTGAAAAGTATTATTTTGTAACACATATTCTCGTTGATACATGTTTTGGGTAATTTATATTCTTTACTTTGTTTGAAGGTTATTTTTGACGATGGAAGGATTGTGAAGGAAAGAGGATTTTTCCGGACATTTGCCATCGTTAAGTGAAACAAGAAAACAGTAACACTACGTTTCGAGATCTGCAATCTGATCTCTTCTTCAGGTAAAGAACTAACCTAATACATAATTACAAACTAGGTTAAAATAAACAAATCTTACTAAAGCGTTGTGGCACGCCTAAGTCAGGAATCACAACCTACATGTTGTATGTCAACTTCACTAACACTAAAGACATGCACTTAATACAAAACTATACAAAACACTAATCATTAAAACTAAACTACGGAATACAGGTCACAATACGTCTTCACTCGTCTACTAACCATCTACGACTGACCAGAGGGACTAGCCAATGGTACTCGCGACGGCTGGCTACAACAAGATGGCGGAAATACAAGGGAAGGGGAACAGGAATGGGCCCTTTCGTTATTATTGGTTCATGCGAGATGAACTTCTTAAAACCATATTGTGACTCCGCAGTGGTTTATTACAAATATCCGATCCGTTTGATACTTTTGGTTTTCTCTTTAGTTCATTTTTTAGAATTGGCAACCAAAGCGGCCTAATCTCGACTGATGGTTGACTGATTGGTTGGTCTGCCAATTTAATGTATGTTGCCTCAATTAATTTCCTTTTGAAGAAATGTGGTTCCCGATGTATTATGTGGGCTTCATCCCAATTCATATGATGGTCTTCGGACCAACAATGGTGTGCAATTTTTGACTTTTCTGTGAAACCCGAGAAAACACGAGAATATGGTTTTAAGAAGTTCATCTCGCATGAACCAATAATAACGAAAGGGCCCATTCCTGTTCCCCTTCCCTTGTATTTCCGCCATCTTGTTTTAGCCAGCCGTCACGAGTACCATTGGCTAGTCCCTCTGGTCAGTCGTAGATGGTTAGTAGACGAGTGAAGACGTATTGTGACCTGTATTCCGTAGTTTAGTTTTAATGATTAGTGTTTTGTATAGTTTTGTATTAAGTGCATGTCTTTAGTGTTAGTGAAGTTGACATACAACATGTAGGTTGTGATTCCTGACTTAGGCGTGCCACAACGCTTTAGTAAGATTTGTTTATTTTAACCTAGTTTGTAATTATGTATTAGGTTAGTTCTTTACCTGAAGAAGAGATCAGATTGCAGATCTCGAAACGTAGTGTTACTGTTTTCTTGTTTCACTTAACGATGGCAAATGTCCGGAAAAATCCTGTTTCCTTCATATATTCTTTAATCAAACTTAATACCTTAAAATGTTGTTTATCGATTAGCGAAGTACGGTATAGCTAAAGATATTTTGAAACGACGTAGAGTACCAAAAATGAATGGATAAAAACAAGGTTAATTTGTAGTAAAGTGTATTAAAAAGTAGTAATGTATACTTAGTAGTATATCCTTTTTCATTTAAATATATATAAGTGTATATAGAAGTGTACTTAAATACACGAAAATTCATAAATATTTTGAACCATTATACCGTGATATTATATATATATATATATATATATATATATATATATATATATATAAAATATCACAGTATAATGGTTCAAAATATTTATTAATTTTCGTGTATTTAAGTACACTTCTTCAGATAAATGTAAATTGTATAAAAATTTACAACAAATATGACAGAAGAATAAAGAAAGGAATACGTGCTTTCATAAAAACCAGGAGATAATTTATACAATCTTGGCAGTTTCAAAACAAAATTCTATTTTTCTACTTTAACTTTAAAATATGAGATCAACTTGACTATCTTATATAAAAAATTAACTTTAAATATTTCTATTTTTATGAGACGGAAAACGACTGCTGCAACGATAAAAATTAATGAAATAAACTATTAAGCTCAAATAGATTGAGTTTTTATTGTTCATACCCTTCTGATACCCACTACTTGTGGTTTGACTAAACGCTTGGCTCATTAATTATTATGTAAAAGTATTTTTTTCAAATAAATGCCATTCGTTTACACTACACTACTGGAAAATTGCGTTTCGTGGATCATAGTTCCCGTCTTCACGATATAAAACGATTTTAGTCATACTGTTATGCAAAAAAAAATTTAAAGCTGTGAAATAGTCAGAGCTACACTTAATGATGAAGTTGCACGTAAATTATCCAAGCATATACTCTCCAATATGATGGTCAAAATCTTTTTTTAAACCTGACGAAGAGGATAGATTTTAACACTCGAAACGTAGCGTTTTAGTTTGTAACGTATACCGATGACAAATGTTTAAAATATTAACTGGAAAACAAAAAATTATAGACAGAAGAATTAAAAAATCAAACAAAACAGTTTGCTTACCGGTATTCACATCATTACTCAAGGTGTGTTTATTCGTACTATGGTTTATACTCCAGTTGTATCTTTTATTTCTATACAAATCTCCTCCTCCATTCATTAAAAAAATAATCTACTCTCTCAATAAATACCCGTATGAATAAACACTCGTATAATCCAGTTCCTTTACTAACGTAATTAACCGACCTAGACTGCCTATTTACTTGAGTAATTCTTTCATCTGGCTTGCTTTTCCAATAATAGCTATACGGAGTTAATTTTAATCCTTCTTACTATTTTCTACATTTTATTTCTTGAGGACAATTATTTATTATTAACATAATACTATGATTATTATTAACTTATTATAATGCCTTAATAGCTGACATTTAATATCATTTACGTATTATTTATACGTAATTATTGAATTCTAACTTCTTCTCTTCAGTATTTTACGAGTAAATTTTGTGGCTTATCTCAATGTCTAAATTCAGATAACTATAGCCTGATTTGTACAGTAATGTACATGTCCTTTATATTTGTTACACAATTTAGTACTAAAAGAAGATTAAATATTATATTGCCAGTGTAATGAATATAATTTAAGATATCTGGTGTACACCGCTTCAAACAATGATACTTAACTCTAAAATATTCTTAAGACATTTTCATTTCTGAATGGTAAATGTAAAAAAGACAGGTATAAAATGCCTTTGTTGGAGCAAGTGATAATTTAGCATACAAACCTATTTTGAGATACAATTGTGTTATACTTATTAGTGTGAAGTATTTATCTTCGCCCAGCAGATGGTCAACCAAACCTTTCAGAACCATATGTGCACATCCGCGTACATAAGCAAGGAGAGGGGGCATTGTAATTGGGCGAAGTTCAACCAATCATCATTAAACAATCAATAATTAGCTATCAATACCATATCAACATCAACCATCAGATATTTGTATTGCTATCAGGAAAATTATAACTGTAGATTATAATCGGAAAAAAGCGTTGGATCGTGACTTGGAAGACGAAGATGGTATAATTGTTGACTACCACATTTTCAGTATTAAATCCTAATCATATACTTTCATAAATTCATTCTATTGATGTCTATTTCTTTTTTGGTACAACACTAACTTTATTAGTTATTTATGATACTTACGCTTGTACTTTCAGAACCTATTTTATAACATGAAATGGTTAACTATTAACTAGTAATTATTAACTTATTATTCAAATTTAAATAGTATGATTAAAAAGTTATAGAACAGAATGAAGGAATAAATTCAATTAAAACTTAACAAATATCGTAAATAATTTAAATTGCATGATGGTGCCTGACTAATTATAGAACCTGAATGGAGTTTGACTGAACGCAATTGAAGCCTAAAATAAATTTTGCTGAAAGATATTTTTCTGCTTTGAATGTATATAAACCTTTCTTTACTGTATAATTGTCTGTCTCGAGTGTAGTTTAGTATGAAATGCGTTAAAGATTTAAAATATTTAATAAACCTAAGCAAAGTCCCTGGTTTTGCGTACGTATATCTTAATTAAGGCGTACTAGTTTATCATAGAAGTAATACTGTAAATGTTTTATATACTGTCTTAAAATATATATAATTTGATACAGCATGATGAAATACATTTGATGAGGAGTATTATTTAATTCTTCATTTTAGTGCGGGGAGGGTATTTTATATACTTCCCTCTCCCAGATTAACCCATAATTGGTAAATATTTATGAATTAAAAACAATACATATTGTACTATAAACCGAACAAACCTGTCGAATTTTGGTAAATAGTTGGGCAGATGTCCAATATAATGACCTGATACTTTCATAAAACAAATGAAATGTTACGTCCTGACAGAAACGATGTAGTCGTAGAGACATCTGCATACTTCAAAGGGAGCGCAATAACTTTGGAAACAAAACTATTACATCAAAGCCTTGTTTAACTGTATTTATGAAGTGGTGTTCTGTGTAAAGTCAATCAATAAATAGTTTAATTATAATAGTTTTAGTAGCTAGCTCATGTTATGAAACCGTATTCAGTAACAATGCTGTTCTTTGTAGCAGTGTGATCAAACTATAAGTTTAATATTGTAGGAGCTTAGATCCAACTTGCATTGTACAAGCATAGCAATTTGTTTTCTTTAAGTAAGTAGAGGAAGTTTAAAAAAAAATTAAATCAATCATGGGATACTCTAGATTATCTGGAGTCGAAATGGGATCGTATCAAAAGGGTCAAAAATACTTCAACAATAACTTGGTTCTCAAATTATGCTTTCCAAGGCGATAATCTTGAAATGGAATATCAGATAAATAAATCACAGTAATATAACTGTCAGACAACAATAAAAATAGACTGAAAGTTATGTTCAAAGTCTCATATTGTTAGCTAACGCTGATATAAATGTTTTAAATGTTTCACATTAAGAAAAATATGCTGTGCTAATATGATAATTGTTGTTATACTTACAAACTTTTTAATACGCTCCATTTTTAACCTCACCAAAAATATTGCTTCCGGGTATGTTTCAAAATGTTGTTACTAGTTTCTTCCACGGACACTTCGAGAGCATTTTGAACACTTACTACTACAGTAAGTATTTGATTTTAAATTTCACTACCGCAAATTACTGTTATGTTTAAGAAGTGTTGTTATACTAATTTTCATAAATAAGGAGAATATTTCAAACACCGCCATTGTATTAATGAGTTATTAAATAATAATTATTAATTAATGCATACGATTTAGTAAGATAACTATATACCTCATATATATATATATATATATATATATATATATATATATATATATATATATATATTAGAAGAACTAAAATTAACCTTAGGTCACAGCTCGAGACGTAATGATCTATTCTACGTTCACAGACGCTTGGCGCCGGCGGTAATGAGCGAACCGAATCGCTTGAGCTTTGAATTCAGTGTGAAACTTGCATCTTTAGTTATAAATATCAATCTACTTTAACATGTATTGATTATTTTAACATTTAAAATATGTATATAGAAGTTTTTTATTTTTACCTTCCTTATCTTATTTATTAACTTTTGTTATGTTACAAGTTTTTAATATAACTAAAAGAAGTAATACAATAAGAGAAATACTCTATATCTCCTTTTATATACATATCTTATCCAATACTGACACACATTGTGAGTATGTTCCACAACCATGTTTTATGGTACACTAGATATCGTATCTTGTCTCGTTGCTGAAATAGTGTTTATCTCCTTTTATACACTAGGTCTACAGATTCTGACACAAATTTTGAAGACAATATTTTATTTATAGCTTGGACATCATAATTTATCTCTCAGGATGGAATCCTTTTTATAAATTTGTACACAATAGAATTCACCTTATGCTGAAAAGCATTGAGAAGACAAAACTGGTTTCTAGATTACTGTATATCAATATTTGTTTATCAGGAGGGGATCGTTTTCATTTCTTTGTAAACACTAGTTTTATCTTATGCTGTCTAAATTGTAAAGAAAAAACTGTTTTCTAGGACGCTGCACATCATACTTTTTTTCTTTAAGGAAGGCATAATCTTTTTCTATTTATAGGTTAACCATATGCTTACAGGTATTGTGAAGGCAAAATTATTTTCTAGAGTCAGAATTTGTCTCTTAGGAAGGATCTTCTTTATCTCTGTGTCCTTTACAACATTTTAAAATAAATTTTAAGGGAAAGATTGTTTTGTAGGACATTGCACATCATAATTAGTGTGCAATGTGCCCCCTTTCTCATGAAGGGACTTTCTTTATCTCTTTGTACACACTAGTTTATACCTTATGCTAAAATGCATTGTCAAGCCAAAATTGGTATTTAAAATACTGGAAATTATAAGCATTATCTCTGGATGGGATCTTTTTATTTCCTTGTATGTACTTGGTGTAACCGATGATGACGTTAATTAACACAATTGTTTTATAAGGCACCGGAAATCATAATTTGTCTCCCAGTAAGGGATCTGCTTTACCTCATAAAACTCCAGAAAGTGGATTATCTATTGCGTTTTAAATCAAATAGTTAGTTTTTTAATGTAGTCGAAATTAGTTTAACTTCCGTTCATGTGTCTGACTGTGGGGATATTTCTCCGGACATTTTCCTTTACGATATTACTACAAAAAAAATGTTCAGCTTTTACAATATAAATTGACTCCAGCCTGCTAACGTCAATGGATTTCCTCACTACATATCGTTATGTAACTTTTCTTTGAATTTAATTGAGGAAAACACGGTTATAAATTGCCACTTCACTGTAAGATCACTTGTTTGCGGAGTTCGTGAACTAACTTACAAAAGTGGTTTTTGTTATATTTATTCTATATAATGCTATGAACCACAATAGCACAATGCTCCAATCCCATTATTAATTAATTGTGAATCAATTTTATTTACTATTTGAGTTTAGACTACTACCATAAACTTTAAAACTGCAGTTCATTCATGAACATCATGATTCTTTTTCATCTTGTCATATATAACATTTTAGGTTCAAAATTTGAACTACACTTTTAGAGAGGTTTGATTTGCTGAAAAGAAAAATAATTAATACAAAACCCTATTTAAATTTGTCTACAGTAGTAGACAATTTTTACTAATTCTCTTCTTCTTTAGTAACGATTAATTCAGGCTTTTAAGCGGATGCCAAATTGTCGCGAGCAATATTCACTTATATTGCAACAGTCTTACAGCCGAAAGACCAACCAAAGTTTGTTATGTAGTAAGATAAAAATTAAGCTACCTGTATTTTTTATTTGAAGTACAATCAAAATGAAAATTTATTTAAAACATGGTATAGTATAATATAGTTTACAGTAGTTACACAAAGGATTCACAAATGTGTTTTAGGGAGCATTCAACAGTAGTTTTTTTTTTTTATAGATAGAAATTATTGTACGTTTCTGACATTTTTTAAAATCTTTTTTTCAATCTGGTAATATCAGAAATTTAAATACTTGTGAAATTCTAAATATATACCGGCTTGTAATGGTAGAGATGTATTCATCATTCTCTCTTTCATTAAATAAGTCTTTAAGATTGTCTGTGTCAGAGTTAAGTACCTCGTAATTAGTAAAATATGTATTATTAAATAAAGTATTCCTTAATGTCCTGAAACACTCCAACAAGATATAAATATACACTTTCAGGTCAATTACTCTCGAGTTAGTAAACCGTTGATGGAAATAACGAAGAAATTTTTAAATTGATTGAAACTTTAAAGGAAACTGTTATTTTCATGCATCTTGAAAAAATATTACATAAGCCAATTTAGAAGGCCTGTCGGTTGAAACGGAAAATTGACAAAAAATAAGTACCTAAGGGTCCCCATTTAGAAAACGTTGTAATACATGTGAATGTTGGAAATGGTACGCTTAGGATATGTGAACTAATTTGTTAAGTAAGGAGAAAGAACAAATATTATCACTCTTACATCATTATAATCTAAAATAGGGTTAAAATCAACCCTCTTTTGATTTTAAAAACTGTTTATACACATACGTGAAGTGCGGGATAAAGTTCTTTCATACTTTGACCAACCTAATAGTTATACATTAAATACTAGCAACCACAGAAAAGGATCTTTTGGAATAATAAAATGGATAGAGAAATTAAAGGAACCGTAAACCTTGTACCGGGGGTATCATTTATTTAAACTTTTATGGATTTAGTTTGAAACAAATATTTAATAAATGTTGTAATAACTACTAGTGGTACCTCTAGCCGGACACTGATTACTGTATGAAGTTATGGATCTAGTTTGCAAAAAATATAAATGGATTCAAAGAAAAGTAAATAAACATTTTACCAGTGCTATGCCCTGTCTCACTTGCTTTATTGTTCGATTGTTTGTTTTTTTTTTTACTTTTCCATACGTGTCACTGAGAAGATTAACAGATTATTATTACAGTTGTCGTGATTAACTCTAAACCAAACCTAATGTACTATAGAAAGGTGAAAACTGTATTTTCAAAATACTACTTTCAAAATGTTTGTATTTTTGAAAATTTTAAATGTTAAATATCTAAAGAAATTTCGACAAAGCAAAACTTTTAGTTACAAAAAACAATATGGACCGAAATGTATAGAATTTCAATTTTTAGAATTGTATTAATAGAAATAAAAACGTCATTAAAATGTTGCAATATACTAAATTGGTCTTGTACTTAATTGAATATGTTTTATGATATACTAATATTTTGAAATTACTTTTATTCAATCTTGTATCTTCAACCTTTTTCAAGTTTTAAAATAACCGTGAGGTAATTTTTTAAATATGATGTAACCATCTGATTTATGCTAGTCAAAAATAGTTGTCACTATTGGACGTATTTTTTTTATAGGTAATATCAACTTACTTGTATTATTAGTATTAATGAAAAATTAAATTGAAAAGTAATTATTGAGCTGAAATATTGTGCTTCTGTCTACGTGGATGTAAACACTGTTATTACGTGGAGATAAAAATCAATTTTTAGCACTTTGTTTACACTAGCGTCCTTACAACGTATCACCTATTTCAGTTTTGCAATACTTTCCCCTCTTCAAGATATTTAATCATACACGTAATAACAATGTTTGTATGTAACCCAAACGTGGTTATTTGTTTATTATTTGATTAATACTGAGTGCGAATAGTGATTTATATTCCGGGAATAATTATTTTGATCAGATTAATCTCAAATCATTCTATGAATATAAAAAATACAAAAAGAAAAACAGTGTCATAATTGATTGAAAGCCGAATTTGACCTTGGATTTGAATAATAAAATCATGAAGAAACGTCATATTTTGTAAGCGTCCTTTCACCAGTCAATTTCTCATAACTTTGTTGATGACAACGATCATATACAGGTATGTAAGCAAAGCTGTTATGCGTGTTATAACCTAATCTGGGGAAGTTCAAAAATATTGCTCTCGTTTCTCTTGATTTGGTTCAATTATAAACAACAATAAAAATAGACAAGTTTTCTCTCTACAACAATAAGAATTGGAAGGAATTTTGTCTTCAAGACCAAACTTACATTTACATAAGAGAATCTGCGTAACCCGTATGCCTGACACGCTCTCAAAGCGTCGCATTTCAATAACTCAAAGTGACTAATGTATATTGAACCGATTCTCCAAGCGGTAGTATAAATTGAAGTTTTTATATTTCTCCCAAAGAGAGTGGATTTTTATACAAACTGTTGCAATGTAAACGGCAAAGTCATGATTATAGTTTTATTATTTATACTCAGTAAATACATGTTAAACTGTTATGAGTAGAAGAGTGTTATTTTCATAGAAAAGTAAATAAAATATTTTGAATTTACAAGGAATATAATTTTTTTCAACATTTACAAATACTACCGCTCAAACAAAAGAAATATAACTGGACACTATTGAAAGAAAATTAAAGTACAAAAGAGACACATTGCAGTCGCTTGTTGTGATAAAAGTTACGCCCAGCTTATTGAAATAATGAGGACGTTTACGAATGAAGATCTTTTTCAATTATTTCTGCAAGATAGGCCTATATGGACACAATTATCTCAAAGAAATCAAAGATCGATCACAATAATTTAATAAATATAATAAAGCTTAATAAAAAGCTCTAGTATGAAACAGACTGTAATGAAAGACACATTTACATACTTTATGTAATTATTTAGCAATGCGTAGTATAGTTGAGTCAAAAACACGTTTATTAACCGGAATTGTTAGTTTGTTATATTACTGTCCTATACTTTGAAGTTATCCTAATTGTGGTAACTTATTCTTGAAATATATTAGTAAAAATTTGAAGAGTTTAAAGGCTGCTTAAATCTTTAAAACATTATTAATTATGGTGCTAATTTATTTCCTAATTGCTGGTTTACTTAACCATTTTACAGTCTCAGCTAACTAATTGTTTTAAGGTGGTACAATTTTTAATTTCCTGTTCGTATTTAAATTTTGAAATTATTCAGTTAAGGTTTAGACGTAAAGTTCCTAGATATTTAAAGATAATGGGTCACTGAAGTTAGCAAAAAGATGAAAATGGAATAAAATAGTTACAAGAAATATAGTGTAGAATCTTGGAGCATTGGAAAAAAGGTTTACTGCACTTTCACTATAAATAAGTATTTCAGTATAAATAAATAAACGTTTTCCAATATAACTTTTATTCTTGCGCAATGCCTATTGGTATCAAAGATTCCTACATAATATTAATAGAAGTATAGTGTTTATTTGTGAAAATTAGTAAAAGTAACATCGTTAGGGTAAATGACTAAAATAATAAATTAAAAATAATATTACTTAATGATAATATATGTCATTGACATTCCTAGATGTATTTTATAGGCTATTTTAACTATCGAGGCAGATCTGTAACCATGGTTACCTTGCTGTTACTCTCACTTTCCTGTTTGTGTAATAATAGCCTCTTGTATGAGATAGCTGATACCATTGTGCAGCTTTGTCTGTGGTGTGTCTTTGTATTAGTTATATTTGCCAAAGTATGTTTAAACCCTGACCACAAATCCAACAATAACAAGTAATAATGCTGTAGATGGAGCTTATATTGGTCACTGTTAAATTACATTAAAAACATAAAACCAATATTTCATACATTTTATTGTTTTGTATTAATAAAATAAAATGTATTAAATATTGGTTTTATGTTTTTAATGTAATTTAACAAGTAATAATATAATGGAGACATTGTCCGTGAAAAATATCTTATAATTTTGACATTGATAGAAATTTGTATATACAAATAAACAGGAATTATTATTATTACTCCTCACATTTTAAATTAAAGCCAGATATGTTTAATTAAACAAATGAACGAATTTAATTTCATAAATATATAATTACATTTAGATACAAATCGTCTCCAATATAAACGATGTTTATCAGTTTATTCCAAACTATAAAATATATTCAAATTTGAAGAAAATAAATTGTCATTTAGTGGTAATATAAATATCAGTATTCAGGGTTAGGGTGTTAGGAGCATGAACAGTCTGTGGTTCCCTTAATGCCTCTATCCATATTCTTATTCCCACCGTACCTATTAGCTGGCATTATCAATGGTATACATTTTCAAAAACCAGCTTTGTCGAAGAATGAAAATAATTTCATTCCGCCATTCACAAATGGATACAAACAGTTTCGGAAATCAAAAGAGCGTTGATTGCAACCATATCTTAGATTCTAATGAAAATAAAATAGACGAAACAAAATTATGAGTCATAAAAGTAGTTTTGTCTCCTTATTTTATAAATTATTTTCACATAGCTAAGATATAGCAATGCCAAGATGTGCAGACATTAAAACATTTTCTATATATGGACAGTCTTGTATATAATTGGCAGTAAATTTTTACTAAGTAGATAAATACCTATTAAAAATATGCCTTGTAAAATGGTGTTTCTACTATGCATAAATACATGATTCCTTTAAAATTACATAATTGTTATTATTTCATCGCTATTATAATATAAAGGCTTTTGGACCACAAAACACATTTTTCCGAAAGACTATATTTATGTCTTGTCAGAGCGTGTTAGGACATTCAGACGATATTGTAGAAACAAGCAGTACTACATCTCCTTCATGTGTGGAAAAATATCAAGTAACGTTTCGTAAACGATATTAGAATCTATTGAAACGTTCTCTCTTGTACATATTTCCTCAAAACTGTAACAGAGCTTTCATAACCTATCCCATATATTATTCAAGAATTTACGTTAGAATTTATATTAGAATTTATTATTTGCAGACATTTCGAAGTGTTACGAAAGGTGAATCATAAATACTAGTAATGATATAATAATGTAAGTATCAAATATATTGAATGATGTCTCCGACATTGCAAAGCGGCAAATTATCAAATCATCCATATCTATCAATGTTGTTAACTAACTTTTTATTTACTGCTATCAAACCTAAAAACTTACTAGCCATTTAGTTCTCATTATTTAATATGAGTGTTTTTTGTTTTATTAACGTTATAATTGATGTGTTAATCGCCGTGTGATTATTTATTTTTGCATAGTGAACCTCATGTATGAATGTCTGATACCTGAATAAGAGGCCATGAAGCATCATAATTACAATTTAACTGTTTTTGTTAAACAGGATCTTAAATGTCCATCTCATTACTTTACTAATGTTAGCATAAGAATCATATGTTAAATATAACTAATGTAAGGAAACTAATAAAATTTATACCGTAGTGATAATTCAGTGATACATTCATTTTTTGCAAAATACTTCATCATAAATACCAGATAAAATTATTACATTTTCAATTTCAAATATGGTCTTCACAAAACGAAAAGCACAGCTGCTAACAATTTATTATACGACAGCAAGCTGTCACCCATGACCTTATACACACTTTTCTGTTGTATAACAATACTTTCAAATGCATAAATCGTTTAATGGCATATCGATAACTTCGTTTCACTGGTGATAATATTGGAAAAACTTTTTTTTCTCTTGAACAATTTTCAAATAGATAAAGTTAAAATATAAAATTTAGTTTACTGGTCTCATAAACTGAAAAATATATTTAGAAAGTAAAATAATGAGCACCGGTGAGATTAGACTTTCTGTTTTATTCGAATTCCATGACATTCAATTTGAATGTTCTTAAGATTTTGGTGGTTGCTATGAATTGTACTATATGAATTAGCGTTCATTTAATGTTTACCATTTAAAATATTAGCGAATGATTTCGGAAATACAATCGTTAAACGTAAAAATTTTTAGGAAATAGAAAAGTGCATTTGTACCCTTGAATGATTTATATAAGTACGAATAAAAATGGAAAAGTAACTTGCAGTCACAACTAGGGGACAGTGGGCAAATGACACGTGGAATAACTTCTTGTTAATATTTGAGTCATAAACTTTCGAGGTTTCGGAAATTCTTTGTCTCTGTAAAATTAAGGACTTGTTTCGGACAAGGCACAAACAATCCAAAATTATATTCCTCCCAAACTTAATAATTTATTTCCTTACATTGCGTTAATATAGTAAATATTATCAGCGTAACTGTCAACATCAAAAATACATTAATAAATAAATAAGGGAAATAATATTACAAGCTAAATATAGATTAAATAGTATTAAAAGTTTTAATAATAGAATAGCTAAAGATAAAACAATTAAGAGTAAACCTAAATGGTTTAATATAATTTATACAAGTTCTGGTGACAAAGGGAAGAGAACTTATTGATTAATTAATTAAGTAAAAATATTTAAAACCACTATTTTAAGACATGAATGTTCTTCAGATTCTATTTAAAGCTAAGTTCATTACAGTACAAAAGTGCTTCTAAAATGAAGTCTATCTAGAATTATTTATTACTCTTAGATACAACTCAGCTTATAGATATTACCGTATAAAATGATGTTTAGTTAAGGACTGTATATTTTTCACATAGCCAACATTGTATTTGCAAATAGTATTTTCTTTGATAACACATAATACTGGAGAGTAGATATTCTGTACAACGCAAAATTCAATATTTAATAGTCTAAAAATAGCTGTTGAATATAGCTATACACGTATTATGTATTTACTTTCAAATTGATAGTGGACTACGGGACTATTATTAAATTGATAAAAGGAAGCAAGGTGGAGGAAAAAATGGGGACAAAATATCAGATTTAGCTGATAAAAGATTAAGATTAGAATTAGGATTAGTGACGAAACTGAGGAACAAGTGGCAATGTGTATGTGTACAAATATTACATGTGTAAATATATGTTAAAAATAATTACATCACATAGGAAATTTCTAAAATACATGTAAAGAGGACGTGCAGTAATGAGGAATAGTTAAGACCTTCAATTAAAATCCATAGAACTCAGAGACTACCTGTAGTGTTCAACTGATCCTTAAGATCATTTCAGAAGGATAGAAATTAAAGAGACCACATGATGAAAGGCAATAACGAAAGAAACAGAAATAATTATTTGATGCTCGAGAAAATTGCTAAGAAGAGCAATTTTAAACGTGGTCCTTATAATTATTCGGTATAATGAGTCAGTGTTGTATGCTAAATCATCCCTAAAGGTAAACCAGTGTTTACCTAATCTTCAGGAAGAGCTGAAGTGAGAAAGTTTATAGCACAAACTCTAGCCACGATGGTCACGACAACAACTTTTATTTTAAGTACTGTAACACAAGTAAAATATGTTTCGATTCTGAGGAACTTAACATTGAATCACTTACTTTAAGTATTTTCTGAAGTTTCTAAAAGGGGGAGGTGGTTATTGTTTTGTTGTGTTCAGTGCACTTGAACTTGTACTTAACAAGTGGATTTAAATTATTTGAAATCAAATGAATGTGTTTTATTTCAAAGGTTTTATTAGAATTTCAAATTTTAATCTTGAATTTACTTAGAACTTTATAAACCCGTCGTAATAGACTCGACACAAACGTTAAATAAAACTATCGCGAGGCTGCCAGAAAAGCAAGTTAATTAACTAAACAATTTATAACTTCTTTTGTGTTTCGATACGTTTCCTCATTTTGTATGCTTTTCAAAATAATACAATCTTTATCTTCACAACATTGCGTACACTATATTTTCCGTTAAAAAAAATTTTATTATTACCCTTTCTGTATATTGTATAATGTACTGTACATACGTGGGTTAAACTCATTTATGTCTTGAATATAGTAATGATATATAATGAGGACAAAATTACTTTAAATTAAGATCTATAATTTAATTTTCGTTTAATTAATTATGAGTTTCCCATCTCAAAACAAACTAGATATTAAGAACTTCTCACCTCGTATTAAACCAGCTGTGAAAAAAATTAGTAGTACAATATTAGATTCCCAACAATGTTGACCTCTTATCTTTTTTAGTTGAAACATATTTCGGCCCAAGTGAGATAAATTACTTATAAACCAAACTCCATCTCTTGTTGGTTTTAAATGTAAAATTCAAGACAGTTATAGAGCCATTTTTATAAGGATTATATTAGTCGTAACATAATTATTGTTCAGATAGTCAAGCAAGTTAGGGATCCTTGATCAAAGAGCTGTGGTATTGTGTACAGACAATGAAGGAGGCCTTTGAGCGTTCATTATGAGATAGCAATCATTGCAACATATCGTTGTTTTAGTTTCGTTTCGGATGAAGCTGATAATTTCAAAACAGATTTGAAATCATTAAATGAATTAGTAAAGATTACGATACAAAAATTCTTATAAACGTTAGTTATTATTTCATTTGTCTCACTCTGAATTTTTGTACAAATGCAAGCCTACAGTACTCCTCCTTATATCACGAGATTAAGCCATTATCTTTATATATATATTTCTTGTGTGCGTGTGTATGTTAATAAACTCCTCCTAAACGGGTAGACCGATTTTAATGAAACTTTTTGTGTGTCTTCAGGTGGATCCGAGAATGGTTTAGATTCACAATTCGGTCCAATTTAAATAGTTTATTTAGTTAATTTTTTAATAATAAGTTGTTGTTGATGTAGGAATGTTTTACATTGGATCCGCCAGACTGCGCTACGAACGATAGGTAATACAAAGTGAACTGATACTTAACAGCTGTGAATATTTTCAGCTGAAGTTCATCAAAAGAGGCAGAAACATTTGTTCACATTTAAAATTTAGAAAGTTCATATTTTTAATTTGTAAAGTGCTTGATCAGTAGTGTAATGCAGATTGCAAAGATGAAGTTTCACCAATTGTTCTACGTAAACATTATAATATTACAACACAGCCAGAATGTTTTCCTATTTTAATTCCAGGTTTTCCCGACAGTTTGTGCTGCTATCAAATTTGTGTGTTGTTTTGTATCATCGTGTAATTATTGTATGAGTGCTAATTGTAATATTAAATTAATAGAGAATCACATGTGTCAATAACTATTGTTAATAATGTAGGAATTGGTTTAAAATTAAATTCTGTTGGCCAGTTCTGATACTATACTGTAATTTTAAATAACTATAATGAAATTCAGTAGTTTAGATAGGCTAATCAGAAATATCAATAATTCGATTGAGATGGTGGTTGCTTATTATACTTCAGCCTTTAAATAACTATAATTGGGATCGTCATTTTAGTAGTTTAGATAGGCTATTCAGATATATCAATAATTTGATTGTGATGGTGGCCACTTATTGTACTTCAGACCTATAGGGAATACTTATTTAGTATTTTAGATACCGTAGTCTACGTTGTTATAAATTTTTATCTAGAAGTTACTTAATTAAAATTACATATTCAATAAGTTACTCATACTCATTGTGTACTATTATACAGAATTTTATTTTTACAGAAAAATGCCACGTCTTCGTGGAAGAGGACGAATAGTTATTCAATCATGTGATTTATATGCTACTTAATTTAAACTTATGTGACCAAACTGTTAACAATAGTTATTCACACATAGAAACACAACCTTTTGATTTGTATGCTACTTAGGTTATGCGACCAATATACTCAATTCGTTCAATAAATTTTCAAAATTAGTTCAATAACTTCAATAAATAACTATAGTTTTTTATGTACTTCAAACATCTTCAATCTCTATTAATGTGATATTACAATTAGCACTCACACAATAATTACACGATGTTACAAAACAACTCACATATTTGATAGCAGCACAAACTGTCAGGAAAACCTGGAATTAAAATAGAAAACATTTGAAACTGTGATCGTAGCGCATTCTGCTGGATACAATGTAAAACATTCCAAGATGGTCCACCCATTTAGGAGGAGTTCAGCTCCATACACACGCACACAAGAAATATAAATATAAAAATAATGAAATTCGGTAGTTTAGATAGGCTAATTAGAAATATCAATAATTTGATTGCGATGTTGGCCGCTCATTATAATTCAGCCTTTAAATAACTATAATCTAATTCAGTTCATCATTTTAGTAGTTTTAGATAGGCTATTCAGAAATATGTATAATTCGATTGTGATGGTGGCCACTTATTATACTTCAGCCCTATACGGAATACTTATTTAGTATTTTAGATAAATTAAATTCTGTTGGCCAGTTCGGATACTATACTGAAATTTTAAATAACTGCAATGAAATTCGGTAGTTTAGATAGACTATTCATAAATATCAATAATTCGATTGTGATGGTGGCCGCTTATTATACTTCAGCCTTTACATAACTATAATCTAATTCGGATAGTAGTTATATAGGCTATTCAGAAATATCAATAATTCAATTGTGATGGAGGTCACTTACTATACTTCAGCCCTATTGGAAAATCATCTAATTTGTTTGTGTATACTCCTGAAGGATTAACAAAAAATATTGTACATTCAATGGCATTACGATAAATTAAGTTGTAAATTGAAAAAATGTACCTGTTATAAAATAGTTTGTTTCAAACTTTTTACCTTCAGATTAAGTAAGTTTTAATTTAAAACATCCTCTATATTTCACGTCACTCATGTTATACTCAAACACTATCGGTTGATCGAAGTGTGATTAAAATGTACATTTGATGAAGTTAGATATTGTAATAACTTTTTAATAGACATTTTTATCAAAACCGCCCAGATTGTTACAGATTAATCAAAGTTTAAAATTTTTGAATTAAAGACGTGTGTACAGGACAACGTCTGTTGGGTCTGCTAGTATATATGTATACTAAGAAGTGTCTTATTATACAGAAGTGACACTACGCGTTTAGATGTACAAGAATATAACAAGAAAAGACATGATTGAAGTACTCTCACTCGTGTTTCTATAGATTTTTAATATAGCTCTTGCAATATATTAATTTAAATAATAATTTATGTATATATAAATAAATAAATATATATATATATATGTGTGTATATATATATATATATATATAATATATATATATATGGGTGTGTGTGTGTGTGTGTGTGTGTGTGCGTGTGTGTCATCGGGATGACGGTCACATCTTAAACCGGTAATTTTCTTGGAGATGTTTTCAAATGTACGGTGGCAAGCTCAACTTTATAGTTGGGTCCAATCAGACTGAATAGGGAAGAGCCCAAGAGTCAAGATCTTTTCTTTTCATCACAGTTACAGTAAAAAAAACTTAACAAATTCCAAAATGCTCATTACACAAACGAATATATAATTCGTAAATTTCGATTTACTATTATATAAAGACACAACCTAGTTTGTCGTGCAATTGATAGATAAACTTCCATCAAAAATATGAATTGATCATTAGCCGTGCTAGGTCTGGTGTGGATAGTTTTATGGAAGTCTAGAAAATGTAAATGTTCAAAAAATATTATCTTATAGAATATATGTTAGAGGAATAATGCATCCTTCAGAGAATGGTTGCATATTCTGGTCAGTGTTGCATATGGATATGTACCTTTACTTATTGCATAGAGCGTACTTAATGGTTAGACCTAGAAATCAAACATAAATGTTATAGGATCTCGTCTAAGTTAATATCGGCAAGTTTTCATATCCAAAAGACATGAATTTTCCAATATTACATATACAGATTTCTAGCTTAACGAAGCCATTAAATATGTAATGAACATATGGAAGTAGAGGTAAGAATTCAATAGTTTTTTTGAAGATTTGGTGAGTATCACTATCTTCTCTTTATTGATACAAATACATGATAAATATTAGATGGAATACGATAAATACTCCTAAAATAAAGAGGAACTGGGACAGTCAGTTATTTCCACTTAAGACTAGGTAAAATAGTAATTTTCCTAAACCCTCGTTACGATTGGACATATTAAAGTCAATTCGACACCTCTAGCCAATCATGTTTAATTGCATCCTACTCGCTACTTTATTTATGCTCCTCTCCAGGTGAAATCTTACATCTTTGTACATCACACTACACTTTATACATCTCTACTTACTTGATGTGTGAAGTATGGGCTGCTGCATCGTTCCTGTGCTGTGTAATCATGTTTTATTTGATCTCCTTATGTCTGTGATAACGATCTTTATTTCAAATGTAAATGTATTTCAAATTTTTAACATAAGTTATGTCTTTTATGTGGTTTATGTTATCGCAGGTTAAGTAATTTGAAGAAGTGGATAGATTCAGGTTCTTGATACATAGTGTTTAAGTTTTGTATAAAAACCATCATATTTTAAACGTAACAAATGGAAAAGGTTCAAAAACAATGTTGGATAGATAACAGGTGTTATCAGTCCTAATTATACATCCTAATAATACTTTTAACGCGTAAGTGGCATAGTTTTACTTTCATGTATAATGTATTTATCTGATTGTACTGAATTTTCCATGGACATTTTTAGAGCACCTGGCATGAATATAGGCTAAATTTCTCTTCAGCTTATTAAAATCTCTTCGGGCTACACCCTGATGTTCTCTAAAGCAGTTGAATATCCCATCTTGAAATCTAAAGTGGAAAAATATTAACTGAAAAAGTCTCTTAAATCTAATAATCTGTCTACCTAAATTTTTCAATATAACAGCACGATCATATGATTTCTAAATCAAACCACTATTTTTAATTTGTTTATACATATTGAGCTGAAGCATAAAGTAACTTTGAAAGTAACAACAAATTTCATTTTAACATTGCTCGACAAGGCAAACCAATTCATTTATTCCGGATTTTATATAATGAACAACATTATGAATGTGTACATGCAAGGTATTTCATTTCATTTCCCTAGATATTGTAGGACGGCAAATTTACAGTTTTTGAAGGGACGAATTGGAGGGACCATGCATTAGCTTGATTCAACAAACCATTTGCTCCGTCAATACAATTTGAAGAAACAATCGAACGCAGTGAGTCCGTGATTATGGCAATACTGAATCTCAAGGTATTACATGAGACACTAAATGCAATTTTTATTACAGCAGATTGTCTAGTGGACATCGCATCCATTTTCATTGATCAGTTATGCGATACGAAAGAGGTATATACGTGCTTTCATAATTCCTAGACTGGACCTAGGAAATAGTATGATATAGCGAACATGAATTGGGACGCAAGGACATTACTGAATATGTATCGTGTTTACAAATGGATGACAACTGTCGTAATGTAAGTATAGAAATATTTTACTATTATTGATTTTTATATTGTTTTTCGTGTACAATAACTAAATTTATATCCAAATGATTTGGAAAACTGCACTTATTTTTAACGTAATCTAATTAACAAACTAATATGTTTATCTCTAGGAAAATAGCAAACTCCAGATCGTGATGGCGATATCTTAGTTTGAACAATAACTGCAAAAACCTGAAATAAAATTACTCGAAATTTTGAATTAATCTTTCCACCTATTAATCATTAACACTGAAAACAGGTACATGATGCCTATTTATAATCATACATAAGTAATTTCACAATAAAAATATCATAGGACCCTACTGTATGATATGAACTTTGACTTTGGAGTTATTATACAGTTGTTGTGGTTGAAATGTGGGAGCTAATCATTTCAATAGCCTTGATTTGGCACAGAAATTGTGGGCGAATTTACGGGTATGTGATGGTAATATATATAAAGAGATGTCCTGGCTGAAATGAATGAAAGATTCATCAACGCCCAGCAAAAAACTATGAAGGATAAAGACACATGAAATTTGGTATGTACGTTTATCTTGTACATCTTGCCTCTCAAAAAATAGAACTTTCTTATTGACATGCGTAATTTCTTATGAAGGTCGCTTATATGTTTTTCCAATGTTAACCTATTGTCAAAGACTATACAGAAATATTTAATGTTTTTGACCTTTACTATATATTGACAGTTGCAATCAATATAACTACAATTATAATCATGAAATTTTAAAGTGAACGGAATGCTATAATCTGAAAGGCTAAAATTAATATACTATGTTCTGTCAACATTAACTACCATTCAGTTAGCTTCACAACAATTTTTTAATTTTGCGAAACTCAATGTTAATATTTACTCTATCTCATTATAAGTCCTTTGTGAACTAATAACCTATTAATAAAAGTGTCACTTGTACACTTAAATACTACATGAATGTTCACAGTTCGTTTACAAATTTATTTATTTAATATTTTCTAGTTGACAATATGGTTATCAATAAAAATAATTTAAAAATATTAGGAAACGCTCAGCCAAATGCTATTGAGAGACTTACATAGTTACTGAACTGAGTATCCCTCATTTAAAAATGAAGCTTATTGAATATGTTTAAGACTATAAGTCTCTGCGAGTGATAATAAGGTTCGGTAACGCTCAGCCAAAATAAACATGCTCATATTAATAAGGAATGTTTCTATCAATTTATTATTGAATACTAATTACAAAACCTCCTAGATCACAGTTTGCCTTCCATATTGGTAGATATTGGATTAAAAACTTGTACAGAGGCTCGTGCATTTATTAGGGTTAATGGAATAGATGAGCAGTTACACTGACGGATCGCACACAGGATAATAGGGATCTGATTAATTAAACACTAGCAGCTTGACACTGGCTTGACACTGAACATGAGAATGCCATACAATCACATGATCTGTCCCACCCAATTACAACGCAATTATGTGATGTTACCGTGCGGATGTCTCTAATAATTTATACTGTGGCAAACTTCTCTCTGATAAACTGGGGGAAAAGGAAATGTTGCAATGAAGGTTTAAGAGACCAACCCCTGATTAAAAAAAATTGTTATGGGTTTATGATTATCCGTACGTTTTATTGAGCCATATAATAACTATTTCTTTGATATTTGCATTAGACTTATTATATAAGTAGCACTGCATAATTATTATTTCATAAAATTTAAAAATAAAAACGTATCTTATCTGGATATACTCTGTTTCGTCATTAATTTAAAGAAAGTTTAAATAAAACAGGTTTTAGACATGTCTCCTAAATATTTTAATCAAATACCAATTTCTTTTAGGACTTGCAATGCATTAAAAACAAATTGTGCTAAATTTGTCAACGGCTTTTGTTGCAGGAAGATGTTAAGTTTTTAAATTATGTCCTCATATAAAATGTAGTTCAGTTAGTTTAACATGAATTTGTATATATACGTATTGTTATATTTATATATTTCTTATTACATTATTTATTTGTTACATCTGTTAAATGATATATTGCTGATTTGGTACGGTTATTTTTAAAATGTTATTGTTATTGTTAAGATTTTATTATTGTTATTGATGTGTTACTGGTAGTTTAATTGCTATTATTCTGTGTTGAGTTATTAATATAATGAATACCGACATATATATTGTATATGATCTACAGTAAAATCAGTTAGTGCACTCAGTAACAAGAAGGAAGGAAAAGTTAGAATTGGATTAGTTTACCCAGTAAGAGGTTAGTTACACACAACACAATACTTGTATCACTTGTATTAATTACCACAAAATCACTACTACTAGTTTAACACAACACAGCCGCTTGCGGCAGTTTTAAAAAAATATAGGAAACACAATGGGGATAGGATAGTAAATTGTAAATGGATAGTTTATTATTTATTTCTGATGAATTGTGTCACTGAGTATCCAGAATGATGCCGGCTAATGCATGACTGAGTCCGGCACAGTTTGGACAAACCTCTGTCGGAGAGCAAAACTGAACTTTGCTCTCTGAACAGGTTGGATAACTAGTGAAAATAAAATCACTGTTGGCCGGCGTTATTCTACAATATTTGGATATTCATACAAACCTATCAGCTTTGATTCACGTCGATAGTGTTAAAAAAGTTAGTAAAATAAAAAAAAAAAACACCACAAATGTAGGTTCAATTTTAAATAACTATCTAAGTTGCTGGACTCTAGATTAAGTGTCTTAATATTATTATTAAACTATATCACTGGCCAAATTACTGGTAATAGTGGTCAGTAAATTCCGAAAAACGTTATTGCGAATTATACTTTGTAAAGTATTGATGAAATAAAATTATTATTATTATAATTATTATATTATTATTATTATTATTATTACCTTTGCCGTATAGTACTGTCAATAGCTAACCTAGCGATAGCTAAGACTTTCATTACTTGAACACTGCTATGAAACCCAATTTAATTTTAAAAACTTCTAATTTATCATGTGGCAAGATACATAATGACAGATTTTATATGTTGTCTTTAATGTTTTATGACAGTTCATTTCAACATAGTCAGAATGAGTTTTGTATGATGCATGTTCGTTAAAGAAATTTTGCTGAGCTTCATTGAAGCCTCAGTAGGTTCATACAGTTTCTCTTTAGTCTGCCTGGGGAGGTAGACATTTCTTTTGCAAGATCTTCTGTGTGTATATCTGTCTTCAAAACATCTCGTAAATTAGGAATACTAAGATTACATTTTTGACTATTATAATAGCTGATTTGGAAGAATAGCCGATTATAATTTTCTGGTGATGTACATGGCGTGTCTTATTATTATAATCTGATATCATAGTTATTAGTTTCTCCTTACAGTACTGGGATTTCAGGAGTATATTAAACTTTCAACGTACAGTATGATTTTGCGAATTAATCGCCAAATTTTGATTTTTTATTATGTTTGTGCATGAATGACCTAGTGTCTTACCAAAACTAAACGCGGATCTCAGGAAATAGATTTACTGTTATTTAATCTTTAGTGACTACGACTGTTCTCATCTGAATATTGAACTTGCTATATTTCACTGAGGAATCTTAAAAAAATTCATATTTTATCAAAGTGAATATTAAGGAACAACCTTCTATACTGTCGAAACATTGTTGCTGACGCTTTAGATAAACTTGTTTTACAAATTATTTGAAATTTGTAAATAAATACTGCTATTTATTTATTTCCAACGGACATACTCTCCATTTTTACATTCAAAATCCATATACTTAACTATTATAATTACTTAACCTAAACAAGAGACTCTAAAACAAAACATGTGAAAGGCTAAAAAAGTGATATTAACATAATACACTATTGCAAGTCATGATATATAACAAGAATAAATAAATATATACATTTTTTTTAACTGTAACAATACTTTTATAAAGGACCGCCACAATAAATAAACTATAACAATAGAAATAACATAATAACAGAAATAACATAATAAACTATAGCATAATATAACAAGAATATTCATAACAATGTTTCAAAACAGCAACAGTAAAAATAATAATAGTGATAAGAAAATTATGGCGTACAATAAACAGAGGAATATGAATAAATATATGTAGACAGCAATTTAGCAGCGAAAGACAACAAAAACTGATGGTGTAACATGATAGAAATTAAGTGGAGGCATTTATGTTGGTGGCACTGCACCTTTCACTTTCCACTTCAATGTTCTCACACTATCGTGGAACAGGTCGACAGTTATAGGCAGGTTGTTGCCGGTCCTCTGCAGGCGTGCCACCGTGCTGTTTGCTGCGTAGTTTGTCCCATAGTGTTGCCTGATGAAGAGGTCATTGGAACAAGTGCCGGATGGTGTCTTGAAATTGAGGAGTTGAAGGACGTCTGGGCAAACCATCACACCGTTCACCTACTTGTGGAGAACCACTAAGTCGGCTACAGTCCTGCGAGTCTCAAGATGTTCTAGTTCAAGTTTGGAGTATAGATCATCAATTGGTACTTGTTGATATTGGCATCCATTTCTGACACCCACCAAACAAATGAAACGACGCTAGACTCGTTTAAGATCGTCACAAAGGTATTTTTGGTGTAGATTCCAAACAGTCGATCCATATTCCAGAATCTGGCGTACCAGGGCACAGTATATAGTCCTCAGGGCAACCATATTTGTTATATGTTTAGAAAAACGGGAGATAAAGCCAAGCATTCTGTTTGCCCTCGAGCAGATATTATGAAGGTGAGCCTCAGGGCTAAAATTGTGTGTCAGAGTAATTCCCAGATCTCTCACTTCACTCACTCTAGGCATGGTTTCTCCTTGTAACAAATAATTGTATATTATAGGCAAAGTGCAACGGTAGAATGATATGGCTTAACATTTCTTGGCGTTTAGTGACATTTTGTTTGTTAAGCACCATTCATATACGCCATGAAGACTATCTTGAAGTGATTCACAGTCCGCAACATGAGTAATTTGGGAGAATAACTTGACATCGTTCGCAAACATTAGGCAGTCACTGTTGATATTCAGAGGAAGATCGTTTATGAAGAGTGCGAAGAGATAAGGTCCAATGATAGAGCCCTGGGGAACACCAGAAAGTGAGAAAACTCAGAGGATATTGAGCCAGCAAACTTCACTGCAAGCTTGCGCTCGGAAAGGTAACTCGACACCCAACGAATTGAAATGTTATCGAAACCAAGTGCAGAGATTTTTTTAGTAACAAGGCATGGTCAACAGTGTCCAAGGCCTTGGAAAAATCTAAATATATTGTATCTATCTGTTTTCTGTTAGCAAATGCACTTTGCACCTGAGTCTGAAGTAACATTAAGTTTGATAAAGTCGACCTTCTTGGTGAGAAGCCGTGTTGCTGAGGACAGGTTAACTGAGCAATCCTAAATCTTATTCGATCAAGAAATAGATCCTCAAAAACTTTGGATAAAGCTGAGAGGATAGAAGTGGGACTGTAATTTGAGGCGATGTCAGTAGGTCCTGATTTATGAATGGTGACCACGTAGGCCTCTTTGAACGCCTCATAAAAAAATTCCATCGCAAGTAAAGTATTAAATATGTGGCAAACTGGAATGGCCAAGATGCTTCTGTTGTACTTAAGTACTCCTGGTGGAATCTCATCAGGGCCCTAGCCCTTTTTGGCATCAAGGTTTCTAAGCTTCTCCAATACTTCTTCAGGGGTGAACTCATAAGCAACTCCATCCCCGAGATGGTCATATCCGCTTGGAACAAAGACCCCCGTGGGCTTCGTGAAAACCGATGAGAAGAAGTCCTTGAATGCTTAACACGTCACAAGAGGCTCCTCAGCAACGACTCCATTGTGAACAATCTGAGAGGGCACAGACGAAGATTTTCTTGTGGAATTGACATGACTCCAAAATAAACGGAAATTGTTGGGAATTCCAGCTTCAACCCTTTGTATATTCTGGCGATAATCCCAGGCAGCTAAGACCCTACACCTCGCTCTTATGTTAGCAAATCTGGAATAATTAGATGCTGACGGAAAGTGCTTGTATTTTTTATGTAAACATTTTTTTGTTATTTTTAAGTTTTTAAATAAGGTGAAAACCATTTATGAAACGGGGAGTAGCCAATTCTTCTTACTGGCGAGTGAGCCTTTACTATGTTGGAAAATGTAGAGATAATGGAATTTGTTGCCCTGTTAAAGTCTGAGTGGGACAGTATTGCATAAAAGTCAGTAGTTAACAACGAGCGATGAACATTTATAAGGTTACACCTTTTCAGATCATATATGTGTCTTTTGAGTGAATGAGATTGGTTGATTTGTCGGTAGTGGATCACAAAGGATAAGGGTGGGTGGTGTCTCTCTTCAACTGTCAAAAGATTACCACTCTCCAGTGATACAGTAATATCTTTATTAGTACTCAGAATCAGGTCCAACATGACGTCTCTGCTGTTATAGATTTGATCGATTTGGCAAAGCTGAAACAAGTCCATGAGTGACCGTACCACTCTTGACGCTGGGGAATGTGTACCAGTTGAAAACCCATTCCAATCAATCCCGGGAAGGTTGAACTCACCCACGACAACCACCTCGTCGAATCTTCGCCTCGTTGACATTAGCGCCTCTATTGACTGTAACAAACTATTGTATTTGGAGGGAGGCTGCTAAGGAGGGATGTAATAAGCTACTAGGAGCCATGATATGTATTTGCAGGGCTTAAGCTCAATAAGAAGGTGCTCAATCTCATAGATTTCAGAGTAGAGTTGAGTTGAGGTGGCAGTATCTCTGTTGGCCCCCATTACTCCACCCTTACTAGATATAGAGCTGCTCAGTGAAGACCTATCACATCTGTAAGTTGAGAAGTTCTTGGGCAACACCTCAGCATCGTTAACGTCAACTGACAAATTAGACATAGTAATTGAGGACTTGAATTCATTCAGTTTGCTTCTCATTCCATTCACATTTTGATAGTAAAAAGAAGTATGACCGTTGGATGAAACAAGTTTTTTGTCTTCTTAACTATCATCGGCACTTCATTCTGATACTTAATTGTTAAGTCTTTCTCCCCTTTCTTTTCTATGTCAGCTAGAGAATTTCGAAGTTCTTGCAAGTGATATCTCTCCTTGACCGTTCGATCACGGGACACTTCAACAGTACTGTCACGGAAGAGATTGCTAAATTTGGGAGAATAAACTTTTAAAAAGCTGATGGCCTCAGGAGACCTTCATCGGACGAGGTTTTCCGGGCTTCCTTTTACCAATTCGAACTATCTTACTAATATGAAGGTCACTCAATTGGAGGACTTGGAGGACGTCATCCATTATTCCCTTGTCGTGCTGTATTTTACTCTTGATATCTATATCAGGCGATTCGGGTATACCATATAGTATAGCATTATTATTAGCTGGTATGCTAGTTATTATTAGCTGATATTATATTCTGAAAGGCATTGAAAATTTTCACGTAGAGTTTATACGTTCTAAATTGATGCAGATTACTCATTAATATAGTTATTGACTTATATAAAATATGGGATATTTTAAAACAATGCTAATATCGTCTAATATACTAAAAAACTGTTTTATATGCAGATATACACAATATCAATAAAACAATACTACTATTAAATTATGCAATGACATGAATAAGCTCGGAAAAACACATTTAAATATTTCTGTGGTATATTTAGTAATTTAAAGCTTAGGCAATAATTTTACTTTCAATAAATAAATATTACCATTATAAAATAATTCACTTATCTTTTAGAAATCTCTTAATTAGTATAAATGGGAGAAGGTAATATGAACTATATTGAGATTAAAATTAATATATTGTGGAATAACATTATTTTACATATATATTTTTATCTCATTTTCACCAACGTTACGCAGTTAATAAAATATTAGGACAACTGCTTCATAACTTCAACCCTAAAACTTGGTAATTGTCACTTCCAGTCATCATTATGCAAAGTATTGAGAATAAACAAGACATTTGGTTGTAAAGCGACCCAGTAAAAAGCGATAAGAGACGTGCCGTCATTCATCAGCTCTTGTTACAACTGGAGTCTTTGTTTACTCTGGGGTTTCTACACTTTTGTTTTGGTTTGACAGTTAGCTGCAAGTGTTTTATGAAGATTAAAACACTCCTTACAGTTTGCGAGCATTCAAATATGTGAAATAAGCCAGAGCTGAGCTGTTACTTTAGTTCAATCTTTAAAATCAACCTGATAATTTTTCTTGCGTTTGATAACAGTTTCAATGACATTTTTAAGTGTGACGATTAGTATATTCATTATTTTAATGAATAATTCCATTTATCTCATCCACGTTCTTTCCTATGTTTAGTATGTTGCTTTAACCTTTATAAATAAATAAGTTGAGTAATAAAAATATGAGGTAAGATGAGTGATGTTAAAGTATTCATTCATTCCTAGATTTGAGACTAAACCATGTGAACCGGTTGTAATGTTGAATATTATTTAAGTAATTATAACAAAAATTATTAACTAATAAATTTAGCTTACTATTCAAAGAAAACAGTTTATATTGTGATCATGTAGGTACTTGGAAGTTATATTAAATTGGACAACATGTGAAATGTTAGGTCGTATTTATCTTGGCATGGGTTTTATTATATAGATAATTTGTTTGCAAGTATGCCAGATTTCTAGTAGCCTTCCTAAATAAATAAAGGAATAGTTTAAATAACATAACATTATTAAATTTAATGAACTAAACCTATGTATCGGATCGTTAAATCGTGAAACGAGCGAGTTTAAAGGTGGTGAACTAGTAACGTATATTACGACTTATTATTATATTTAACTTAATTGTGTTTCAATTACAAATCATTAACGTCTGAGAAGAGATGCAATTTAGAGATAGTTAAGGACTGTGGAAAAGTTGTATCCTGTTATAAATATTTAACCCTCTAACAGTTGTTCATCATTTGATAAACACAACCCATTGTGGATTGTTGTTCGTCAAAATATTGATGAACAAACATTCCTTTGCATAATCACTCATTAAAGTATATTCCGGCAACGTATCGATTCGATTCATGCACCATTGGATTCGGGAAAAAAAGCCTAAGGAATACTATAGTTTTATTCCTCTTTGTATTGTAGTTGCAACGTACCAAGTTCGTAGTTTGGAACGTAAAAGAAGATAATGCAATTCATTGTGACCGCCATGTTTCAAACAAAATTAAAATGACCCACGGTGTCCCTCAGGGCTCCATCCTTGGGCCTCTATTGTTTCTAGTTTTACGTCTGTAGATTGAAATCAGTGATCCAGCATGGAACGCTGGTTCAGTATGCTGACGACACTACTCTCTGTCTCAAAAACAAATCAACCCAAGATCTGGAAATCAATTCTTTCATAGAATTGAATGCATGCATTCAGTATTTTGCTGAAATAAACCTGAAAACAAATCAGTCTAAAACAAATGTCATACATTTTAGCCTTCGACAAAATGATCACACAGCGCACCCTGCTGTGTTTGTGGATGATGTTCGTTTAGAGGAAACTGATTCCACAAAGTTTTTGGGAATGTTCCTAGATAGAGGACTGACCTGGGCTGATCATGTGGACAATGTATGTGCTAGAGTAGCCTCAGGCATATATGCCTTGCGGCATTTAGCAAAGTTTTGTTCCCTCAGAGTTTTAAAAATGGCCTATTTCGGCTTAATCCACCCACACTTTGCGTATGGAGTGAGACTCTGGGGAGGTTGTGCCAGAAACAAAATGGAAAGAGTTTTCAAGCTCCAAAAAAAAGCAATCAGAATCATTGCAAAGCTGAATTATAGAGAGTCGTGTAGGGAATCTTTCAGGGAGCTGGGGTTGCTGACTTTGCCCTGCCTCTACATTCTTGAGGTGATCACGTACTGCAAATCAAAGTGTGATTTGGTTCGTGGCGGTGACGTTCACCAATATGGGACAAGAGGCAGGGACAATTTTCGAACTAGTCAATACAGATTGACGTTATCACAACACCTCCCGCAACAAGTTGGTGTCAGACTCATCAACAAGCTCCCTGAGAGTATAAAAAATTCCATCAATCAAAATCAATTAAAAACTCGTCTCAAATGCCTTTTGGTGTCAAAAGCGTTTTATTCTGTCGATGAATTCATGATGAGCCGCTGGGAGGTCTAAATTTGCACAGTATTTAAATAATCAGTTTGTATGTGTTTGCTCTGGATCTGGAGTCGGTATGTATATGTTTGCTTTGGATCTGGAGTCAGTTTGAATGTGCCTGAGCGAATGTATGAATTGTAAGTGTGAATGTGTATGAAGGTATAGTTGGGACTATTTATTTTTGTTTATGACGATTGCGATACAATGTTAAATTGTTTTAAAATGCAATAAAGAGATTATTATTATTATTATTATGTTGTCGATGCCGTCTGAGTTGTTGATGTGACGAGTCGTGTTTATTAGTAAGTTTTAGTAGGTTTATTTGTGTTTTAGTGTTGTGTTTAGTTAAATATTGCAGTAGTGCAAATAAATATATTTTAGAATAAATAAATTTCTCGAAAATTTTTCGCAAAAGTTTTGAGTAATGACAAAATGAAACTTTTTTGGACTCTTCAAAAAAAAGTTATGGAATTTATTTTACTACTGCTGTATATTTTACTTCATTCTGAGTAATAACATATGCAATATAACATGTATTGAAGTAAAAATGTATTAGTAAAACTTTTATTAGCAAACTCTTACATATACACCCTATTTTCCCAATTTATGCGCATCGCTGCTTTTTGTTATATAGAGTTATTATAGTTTCATAAATTTGTATAATGCTTATGTGTTTCTGAAACTAGAATAAATTTGACACAAAATGGTTATCTTACTTTTATAGTTTTCTTACTATAACTTGGTTTGCTAGGTATGGTCCCCCCAAATTAAAAAAAAAAAATGTAAATTTTGAATTTCATGGAAAAAATTTTAGTAAACATTTTTTTAAGGCCAAATTTAAATACTAATATTATTATATGTTTAATTCTCAACACAAAAATATATAATTCTATATATATATTACTTTTAATTTATATGTTTAATACATTTTTTAAAAAACCCTTGCACGAGGCTCGAAAACATGCCGCCACTACAGGAAACAATGACCGCCAGTTGGAGGGTTAATAAGTCCAATAACATGAACAACAACATTTATTGACGGAAATGGGTATTCACAGCTTGGCGTACAACTTATATTTTAATTCTGTTAGCAATTATTAAATGCGGCAAATCTGAAAACTAAAGTAAAGTAATATAAATGGTCAGTGTTTTACTAATAAAAGTAATTTTAATTAGTTAACAAAATTATGCCACCATGTGCTCTATTAATCGCTATCACAAACTGCAGATTACCAGCTGGAGGCGGCAGTCAATCCAGTAACAGTGTTGGATAGGAAGAGTTAAGGGTTTAATCCACTAGATTAGAGTTGGAGTGGACAACCCGACTGTTCGACTGTTTGTCAATTTTATGTTGATTGATTCGCGCACCTGGTGCTCGGTGCTCCTATTTCGGTGTTCAGGAGAATTGTTCCATAATCGATGATCTGCTATCGATTATTGAACAATTAATACCGTTACTGTTCCTTAGCCCACGTTAGAATTAAAAGTAAACTTCTGTATGAACGTTCATTTTATAATAGTCACCTTTATGATCCAGACGCCACACTAATCTATAGACGGCATAATTTCTGCGATCACTTGACCTTCTGTCCGTCTATTGTCTATGAATACAAAGGTCAACAACAGCCATTCTTCACTCAGTCAATTCATATTCATCTATGATTTGAAATTTGGCGTCTTAAACCAATAAACCGATACATAAGAGTATCGAAGAACTTGTACAATAATATATTTTGTGCACAGACGATCAGGTAAACGGGTTTGATGACAAAAATCAATCATGTGTTTATTGGATGAACAGGACCTAGCTACCTGTTGTTTTATTGAAGATTATAAAATAATATTAATTAATGAAAAACAACAGCTAGTATTATTAAGTTCTTCAACCTATTACGATTCAATTATCCCTACGCTGATGCAACCAATGGTACATTAGATTGAACACTAACCATTCATAACATCGTGTGGAACGTACCTCATATGCACTTGTCAGATCGTCACTGATTGACTCTACTAAAACAGCTAAATTCTAATTAGGAAATAATTCTACCATTTCGTAGCTGGGAAATGCATAAATATCCCATTTTACCTGAAAAACTAAGATATTTTTGGTATAATATATCAAAGCGTCTAATCAACTGGAGAAATGTAGATACATTATATTTGCTTTGCAGACAAGCAAAAGAAACTGCAAATGCTGAAAAACTTTACCATTGCAAATTTACTAATATAAAATTATTTTTGAACTTCCATTAGAAGATTCTAAATCACAATTTCAGATAGAAGAAATGCAAACGAAACTAAGTTGTTATTAAATAGAAGAGAACGTGTTTGCAACATTCTAAAATTCAACCAGAAATAACACAGATATCGCCGAAGGTATGGAAAACAAAAATGAAGATACTGGAGTAATTGTATTAACAGATTAAACTAAAAAGCAACCAAAGATAACGTACGAGAAAACAAGAATGTTGGATTTTAGGTTATTGAATTATTAAATAGCAAAAACTGATTATGGGAATGTTGAAAACGTTTCTGAATCTATTTGCAAATCTTCAAGGTGAAGTTTTATCAGATGAAAGAGGAGATAAACAATAAAAAGGAGACGTAATGCATGAAAATAAACATCAGACAAATTAAACAATATAGCGGGGGAGGCTTGCAGGGGTAATGCATGCATTACAAATACATCAATTCAACGATAGTTGTATATGGTCTGGAATAAATAACCCTACCGTGGTGAGGAAAACAGCTTAGAACATATTAAATAAAGGAAAAGACCGCTTGAAAAATAAATAGTGGTGAAAATTAAAATTGGGGTGTTATTGAATTTGAAACATTCCGTTATAATAATAGAAATTTTATTGTAAAAGAGATTGTTTTAAATTATTTATTAGTCACTAATATACATTCGTTTACATTTCGACCACCATATGAATTTTAAAAGATAAATATGAATTATGCAAGTTGTAACAGTTAGTTAAAGAACAACTTCATAATATATATTGGAGTGAGGTTTTTACTAAATTTATATAGATAGAGATATAATAAACTTTTTGCGGCAGATATGTTGATTTTACAGTTAGTGATGAAAAGTGTAAATGGGTCTCAAAATAAACGAATACAACAGTGACAAATAGCAATATTCCGATATGAAAAATATTCATTAGATGGGAGTAAAAAACGAAAAAACACATTACACTTTGCGCATTAACAAGGGCGCAGTGTTTGGCTGCCCATTGGTTTTCCTGATCCCCCACTCTTAGAAGTAGATGGAAGGAGAGTTAGATATATGAGTACGATTGAAAACGAGCTATTCATCGAAATTACTCCTTGAACTAAGTTCTGGCATATGTATCTATAATGATTAATCGAAAACATTAAAGAGTAGTGGAATTGCTTAACCAATATTATAAATTTAATGTAGAAGAATTACGTAATTCATTCTTTTAAGAAGATTGATACTACCATTTGCCCTGCAAAGAAAGAGATCAAACAGTTTCAAGTATTTCTCCTAAAAATATGTGTTACTTTACTATGGAATCATGGGGACAATAATTTATGTGTATAAATCAATTTCAAATCAAAAAATATTGGAATAAATTTTAAGGTTTCTTTTGTTTAGATTAACGTTGTGAAATGTTATAATATATTATGAGCAAGGGCTGTTGTGAGAGGATTTAAATAAAACGTTCGATTGGAAATACAACACCCTCAAATGAACCAACACATATTTTATTTGTAATACCATCTCATTATATTGATTACAATTTTATATAACAATGGATATCAGTAACCGACATATTGAACACAAACTTTAATACGAATTATGTTTAATATTAAATTATTTATTACAATTTATGTTTAATTTACTTAACTATAACATTTATTAGTAATTTTTGTAGTGTTGCAATAAATATGTGTTCATGAACTAACGTGAGAAAAATTTCTTTTAAAATGTCTAAACATTTACATAAATTCACATGAATAAAACAAATGAGTGACTTTTCCAAATTAAGAACATTTAAATAAAATATATGAAATAAGAAAATATGAATTTTAATATTAAAATATTCATTTGATTTCTACACATTATAATCTTTTCTTTTCATTACTATAGGTACAGGTACCTTGGAATTGTAAATGAGACGTATTAAAATGATTAATGAACCCTGATATATAATAATACGTTCCTAAAATTAAATACAAGATTTTCTTAACTTACATTTTGTTTGTACTTGACACTTATTACGCTTAAAAGATTTTTCCCCGCATACAATCACAAGCACTGGTACTCCCGAACGTCGATTTTCGCATCCAGTCCTCGACTTCTTGCCTCTCCCTCGTTGTTCCTGATTTTTTATGTTCTCCCGCCAGCTCTCCTGACCTCGCATATGCCAAATCTCTCCATCATAATTGGTGAGTACCAATTTTTCATATCAACATGGCTGTCCCTTACATCGTCGCATGATTTTTAGAAATAAGCATTTCCGCTGCTTAAGCAAGCATATCCTGTTTGTTCATCATCGGTGTCTGGGCGGATGTGCGTATCATCCGGAGGATGTTTGTATCGAGTTGTAATGCAAGACTTCCTTTCCAGCAACTATCTGGACATTGATTCTATGAATTTTGTTATACTAATGATTACGTATGTCTTAAAAAAATTAATAAATACAATTTAAAAAAAATCAAATACGTTTTACCCACTATCCAAATAAAATTATTAAACTTTACACATTATCGTAAATAAAACCATCTCATTTCCTCAAAATAACCCTACCGTCAGAAAATTATTTTCGCTGATTCAGCAACTTTTCCAGTTTCTGTAGGACAACACTGCTATGATGATATAAAAAAGGCCAAAGGAAAAATATAAATTCCGTAGAATAAGTGCTGTGGAATAGGAATAAATTCAAAATTAGCTTAACATTGCACAAAATGAAAGGGATTCTTTACCAATTTAAAGCGTCTGATTAGGTTAGTAAATAAGTAATGCAAAATACTTTGTTTGATTTTTTATCCGAGCCAGAATTATATTTCCAATTGGAAATCTGATAATAACCAAACTTATCTTAACCTAGCCTACCCAACTTTACCTAACAAAATCTTACTTAATATAACATACTTAAACTAACGTAAACAACCTAATCTAACTAACATAGTTAAAACTATAAAACTATATATAAAATCCAATATAAGGTTGTTCTAAATTAATAAGCGTTATATAATTTACATTTAAAATTCTTAATTGTTAAATTAAAATAAATAGTTAATTAGGTACGTTACTGTGGGCTCAAACATGGAAAGAAACAGCCGAGGGATTAAGGTACACTATTAATGGTTCATGAAGATGGCAAAATTATTCAACTGCCACGAGCAAACATACTAGTGTTAGTAGAACAGCTCAACAATTACTGAGATGAACAATTAATTATTTGAGATGAGTGGATTCAAAGTTACTGTGAAGAATTAAATGCAATACAATCAAAGGATAGAAAGTTATCTAAAGTTCAATATTTAAAGTTTTTATAATTACATAAATAATTTATTTCACAAAAATAACCATAGTTATTAACTCCACAATCTACACAATGAAATATTAATAACTTTCTTAAAACAAATCAAAATATTATGTTCATTGTGTACTTTGGATTTTACTATTTATTTGTGTCTATCAAAATATTATTATTAAAGTTCCATTCGTATTGGAACAGTTTCCTGCAGTGTAGTTAACGAATATCCCTCAACATCCTGCAAACAGCAAACTAACTGAGTAAATTCATGTCTATTTTACCGCAAATTACCGGATACTTGTATGGCGGGCTATTATTTTTAGTATAGTTCAGCTCTAATGAGCCTGCTTATAGCAAACGTTGGCTTTTGCTGTCATAGCTTACTGCATTGAAAAAGCAAGTTTCCAGGAACTAATTTTGTTCAAATTATTGTTACCAAAACTGTTAGCTAAAACAAGCGTATCTAATTACATTCAAGAGAATTTTTTATTATCGAAATATTAATATGTAGAGATTCTATGAACAGTTATGTTATGTATGCTATATGTTTAGAATTTAAAGGGCTGCTCTTAAAACTTAAATATTGCATGTTAATAAAGAAGTACGCAATCAAAGTGATAGAACTTTGTTATTGCAACTAACTTATATGAAACATTTATTTTAAGAAGTGAGCGGAAAGTAACTTAATAATTTTCAACAGAATTCCCAGGAAATCCAAATTATCCAAGTCAGTTTAACCATGTACCCCTCTGTTGAAATAAATATTCTGTAACAACATATACTGTACTAATTTCAAGAATACTAAAAAGAAATACTTCTTTGTTTGAAATTATAAAAATTGTAAAACCTTTTCTAGTTTGATAAAGAGGTTATCAATCATTCCATCTCGGTCCGACTATTGAAACACTGTTTATACAATTCCCTTTAAATATATTTGTTCTCCATATTTGATATGCATTATTTGTTGAAAAAGAAATAAAATTGCATTAATAGTCTTGGAGCCGAAAGCCAACTTACATGGAGTAAACACACAATTTACTTTTTATTTAAATCGATAGACAAATATCTCCTAAGAAAGAAACCAATCATCAGCCACGTTAGTTTAGGACAAGGTTGAAATGGGAGTGTATCAATAGTGTTTAAATTATGAAATGATGATTCTTTCTGTCACAATATTTTTCTCAGGTTACCTCTCTTCAAAACAGTCCCGCCAACCCGCAGGTCCCTCAACACGGTCCCTACAAATAGACGTGTGGTGAGGCCCGGGCCAGGCCCTGTAAAATTGTCCATAAGCCGCTAGGAGTCCGGGCCTGTCAATAGGTTTAACCTACTGAACAGTAATTGTGCTGCAAGTTGACCCAAAAACTACTTTCAAAGTAATCAGTAACTTTTATCCTTCTCATGACAGTTAACTCTTGAAGAGTCAGAGTAGAATATAAATTGATGTGAGCTTATCGAGTTCTATAATATTTTATCGTGGATGGGATAGAATTAATACCACATGGTCATGAAAATTATAACAATACCTTTAAAAGAATAATTTTTCTAACGTCTTGAGATCTGGATATGATTTTTTTAAATTATTTAAGTACAATTTTAAACATCAAATGGTCTCAACTGAAATATTGTATACTGATTGTAACGCTTGTTATATAATGTGCCGCGGAAAGAAAAGTCGTCTAGGTCCAAGAGAGAAAGCTAATTATTTTGTGAGACAAAAAAACCAAAGTTAAATCTGTCTATATGTCCTTTTTCCTCGTTAAATATTGATAGAATGGTCTAAAGAAAAATATTCTAAAAGTTTTCTTTTTGGTACGAGGAATATACCTTATGATTTAAAACTAACCAGTCGAAAAAAAGTGTATTTTTTGGTATGCATCTGTTCCATAACTGTTGATAGAAAGGTTCTAGAGACTTTAAACACTTTTTTGTAATGGTTTAAAGAATAATCCTATTGATTTTAAAGCAAACGGTCAAAGAACAGTGTATCTTCCGGTATGCGTCTGTGAAATAAATCTTTGAAAATTCCGAGAGACTTGACACATGGATTCTTCATTGGTTTAAGGAATAACCCTACCGATTTTTGAGCAAACTGTTAAAGAAAAGTGTGTCTGTACATATTCGGCTGTGCTGTAACTCTTAATAGAAAGGTCAACATATTTTTATCTAGTCCATGCAAGAGCTGTATAACCGTCTCTCTCTGTTCGTTTGTGTGCCTCTTTCGCATTCACCCAATAAGGGTGTTTGCAACGTGAGTTCTCTAGCTTAAGTAAAAGTCAATATTAAGTGAAAGTAGTTTATACTATGAGAAGTTTTAGATTTGTTCTGTTAAAGTACATAAAAAGGTGAAAGCAATATTTCAGTTGTAAACCTTCTACAAAGACCTCATATTGATGACTTAATAAAAAAATAATATCACTAATTTTCTGAAGGTTTGGATTCATTTTACTATAGCACACATATTAGTCAAAAGTAAACAAGAGGTTTCAATTTGAATTGTAAAAAAAAAACACTTTTTTATAAAATTTTAATTGTATACGAGTATTAATTTTACGCGCATTATACCAAAGAACATAATTGACCTTGGTATTGAACCAAATAATTTCATGAACCATGAAACTCCATATATTGACAAAACATATATTAACATCATCCAGGAGTAAAATAAAATTATAAACTGCATTACTACGGTTACTAGTGGAGTCGGCATAGCTGGTTTTTTAAAGATAACTTATGTTATCTGCCATTTACCAGTTATAATGGGCTTTATAATTTAATTTTCAGATGCAACTATTTTCTAGTAAGGAAATATTCCTAACTTTTGTTGACCATTCCGTGCTATACAATAAAAGTTTTAAAACACTCTTTGCTCAAAACAACATAGAATAATATGGAACGACGCAGGTTATTGAATACGTATGTGTCGCTGTGTGGTCTATAATTGTACAAACAATAGGCACAGCCCAACCCGCGCACTTTATTACCATTGTCATAAGCTAAGTAATCTCCTGTCATGTTAAACACTGAAATATATGCAACAAGCATACTATAAGCAGACTATGGGCGTCTGAATACATTTAACGTATATAAAATGGGTAAGGGAAATAACTTAATTCAATTGTTTATTGAAACACATATTTATGTTATTTTGTACGTATTCAGGAACATTTATTTCCTAAAATATTTAAAATAAAATACACTTTGTACCTTTTTTTAATTTCATCGTTAGAATGAGGAAATGTTCTTATATTTGTGTAACTCTTAATGTCAGAAAAGAGTTGTGAACTATTATAACTAGAACCCTGTCCTTTGTTTCTATTTAAAATGCAGATCTTTTTAAATTAGTTTTGAGAATTTAAGAAAATTTATTTTACATGTATGCTATATCTTTATAAATATTTTGGACATTATCAAGCATACATTTCGCAAATTATGCTGGTTAGATGTAGTTAAAGCTAAAGACTCTAAGTATTTGAAAACTGTAATTCCTACTTAATTTCCGAAAACAAATGTTTTTATTGTATTTAAAATATCTGCAGTAATAGCCTGACAGAAATAGCCGAATTTCAAACAAAAGTTATAAAACAATGTATAGTTAAAAAAATGATCATTTTGTTCTCAGAATATTCCATATTATCACTTTATCTCCCAATGTAGGATGAAATCAAAATAAAATTATCGTTAATTGTAACATCTCACAGAAACACATAGGTGAAGCCGAGAATAATTAATTACTGCTCTTTCCAATTACCTTATAACACTTTTTTTACCTATTAATGCCTTATGTATATACATAGTTTTTGTGTTTATATTAAATATATTACATTTATTATTATTATATGTATTAATAAAAATTGGTACAAACTGAATAAGTTCAATATCACAGTTCGTGCAACTGTACTTGCATACCTAATTTTCAGAGACTGATTTAATAATAGCTGATTTAATAAGCTACCATCACCACAAGCAAGTACATCTACTAAATTATTATATTTTAAGTTTATGTTAGAGTTATCAAAATGTTCTCTTGTTACCTATTTGAAGTTTCATTTAAATCGAAGTTTACTTAGAAACGATGTCAGTAAGGAAATATATATGGGACAGTTTCAAGAAATCCTTAATACTATAAGTTTCTATCACCTTCAGGTGCTTCTATTGATTGTTTAATAGAAGTTAGCCGCAGGTTCGCACCCAATTTCATTTTAAAAACAGAGTCACCAAGAGCATTCTTTTTCATGGTATTACATATAATGCTGAGATAAGTGGTATTAAAAAAAGACATTCTAACATTTAAATTTAACGTTAGAGGCTTTAATTAGAGGAGTAAAACATTGTATATAAGTATCTACGATATCTTTTTAACTTTTCTCCAATATTCCACAAGATTTTGTTAAACGACTCCAACGATTTCAGTAATAAATGAACTTCTTTATTCCAGTGTAGAGAAATCCTAAATATAAAGGGAAAATAAAGTCGAAGTAAAAGTTAACACACTATTATATAATAAATAATGACATATTACTGCATTTTATTAATATTCCAATAAAAAAAAGTAAAGCTTGTGCTCCTGAAATATCATTTGTAAATTATAACTGACTTTGAAATATAAACAACAACAAACATTGTCTACCACTTGTTTAAATATGTAGAAATTATAACTATTGGCTTTAAATGCTGATTAAAATAAGAACAAACTAGTTATTATATGATTGCGTAAAACACACTCAAACGAGCAATATTTCGGAAAAATGAATTATAAGTTAAAGTTTAAGTCTCGAGTATTTTATTAAGAATTTGTGACGCGAATTTTGTAATAGTTATTAGTTATTAAGCTTATTTTGACGGTTTCTTTTTTAACCTAAAGGTGTTCCATAAAACGTATCTCTTTTAAACATTTTTTTTATGTAATATACATTAAATGTTAGGTTCTTGTTTATTCAAACACCTTTCAAATTAAAAACAAGATTCGTGTAGTTTTGTCTAAATAAAGAAATAACAATCAGTAATAAAACTTTAATATCAGTACGGTTTATTGATCATGAAATAAAACCCAAACGATAATCACGTTTTTTAAGAAATAAAAATGATTGCATCAGATATTTCTCTGGCTGGTAATTCCCGAAATCACTGCTATTGCAGCAGACTCACAAATTTTGTGCGGTGGATGTAACGGAAAAGCAAATATTTTCTCTTTAACGATCATATCTCTTATGTAAAAGCTATTGAACATTCTCTAGAGGTGAGTTTAACTGTGACTGTTTTCAGTGTATCTTTATGTATAGTGGCCCAAAAGATAAGGCTACATTGCTAACTTGAGGATTAGTAATAAAGCAATATTTTTATGGAATAGAACACAAGAAGAAACCCTAAGAAATGTTATTAGTATATTTCACTTTGTTTACACTGATCTAATAGAATGTTATACAGTAAAATTGTAGTTTATCCCAATAACCAATTAATCCTATTGCGATTTCATTCAATTCAATATTCTTTTATGTTTATTTTTAAATTTTTACTTTTTTAGTATTTTACTTAACTAGCAACTGCTATAAATGTAAATGGATTAATCATGTAATAACTAAAATACTATTTTTATTTGAAAAGTATGATATTTTATCCTGATACAAAAAATAATATCTAATAACCACCTAATAATACGTAGTAAACTCATGTATGATAAACACAAAAATGATTTAATAAAACTAGATTTACATGTAATTTCACCTAAATAATGATTAAAATACAATTTCTACTACATTAAAGGTTTTAATCACTGTAGTAATACATTTAATAGGCTGGAAAATCACCTCTTATAATGCTAAGTAACTATATTTTTGAGATATATATGAATATTAAAAATAATATATACAGATATTTTTAAACAATATGAAATCTATCTTCGTAACCTAAAGAATTCATTTATGAGATTCAATCTGAATGTCTAAAATTATAACACGAATATATAAAGAATATTTTGAAATAATAATGTCTTAAATTGTCATAAATTAGAAATGCATATTTCAATTGTAATTTAAAACTAAAATATACGATATTAAAGAAAATTTATCTGCGTTCACATAAGCTGTTGATTATAACCTGTGCTGGTGGTGGTGAGAGGGAACTTGAGACGTAATATATTGGAAAACTTTCCTCCTTTTGTTTCTCGTAATATATTGAATACAAAATGTTTTATTCACACAGAAGAGTTTGGCCACGTCTCATACTTGAATGTTCTTGCATAAATAAGAGTATTGTAATTTAAATAATAAATGAAAGCTGAAAATAAAATTATTAGAAAACAGTAAATAACTAACGTAAAAATATATTGATATCTAAATGAAGCCTTTATAGAGGAAAACGGAATATTTAAATACCACTGTAAACAATTATTCAACATATGAAAATTAAAATCTTATTGTTAAAATATTAACTATTTCAATATCTTTCATATACATAATCAGATAGGTTTAGATTCACAATGTAAAAGTCTTGAGGGACATTGTTTTTTTGCATTATGTCTTTGGATACCATGTCCTTTGAACCACGTCAGCGATTTTGAACTTTGGTAGGAACGGTTTAGGTTATTTTGGTTAGCATTCCAGTATAATCTGTGTCTATTAATTTAAAAATTTACAATTACTATATACACCTAAATGTAATTGATTCTCGCAAAATCTCAGTAAAATAATATGGTTATACATCAGAGATATAAAGTAATATTGCTGTACAGAGATCACGTGTAGAACGATCGAACGTATCGATATACACTATGGAAAGCCCTACATAATTTTGGATTTCTTTTCTAATACTACACTAAGCGTCAGCGAATTCACTGAATATGCTGTCTGTCTGTTTGTATGTCCGCAAGCTATCTAAATTTACTTAATCCTTTAAATTTGACTTAAAGCTTCATTTCTATATAACAAAACATTGAGTTCAAGACAGTGCATGACACTCAACGCAATTTTACTGAGTGTTTGAAAAAATTTGTATATTGCTCCTATTTGTACCTATGATTGCAACGATAAAATCTCAAAATAAATGATTTTGGAAATGAACAGAGCAAAATCTTGTGATATCTTAACATCCTTAACACATTATCACCTCTAGTGGTGAGTAAAGTTTTATTATTATATAACGAAACTTAATGAAAAAAATGTAAGCGTATTATGTGACAACGTATATCCAGAAAAATTTTATCTGTAGGCGTTAGTTTTACATAAACATTTATTTGTACTCAGATAAGATTCATTGAAATACATACATAGTGTATAACTTAACCATATAATTAAGCTGAGCGTCATTGTAACCTATGCATAAGTAGATGTTGAGAGTGTTTAAAATGTCTTTACCCTATCTTGCTCTGGCAGCATGCCTATCCGTAGGACATTTTCAAATTGAAATAGACCATAAATACTCGAATGCTTACATGAAAATGCAGTTAAGTGGGTTACGTGACAGGCAGTGTCTTACTCCGATCTTGTAGAGCATAAAACTAACATATTTCCACGCTAATATAGATTTTTTACGGCCACTTTTACGAGTGGTGTTATTACATCTCTTAACAGCCAATATGTGGCTTGTTTGTCGAGTAGTTAAAATAGCTTATGTTTGCATGGTTAGTGTTGGCATCTGGTGGAATATTGTACGTCTTATCTTCATCATTGCAATTGATTTATCATTAGTTTTTAGTTAATAGACTAGATTTAGAAGTGTAAACTATATAACTATTGTTTATAAACTTACTAATTACATTTCCCATGCTACTCAAGTGATAGGCTTTACTGACATCCAGCTATGAAACTAAATGTTACTTCAAGGGAACTATTATATTTCTGCACAAGAGGTCGAATATAAATAAAATTTTCTTGACGCAAAAGTCAACATATTCCAGAGACGGCCTGTCATATATCTTTGTCAAAATTGACTTATCGTGAAATACGATAAGTGGAGATCTTGATACAATACGACACTTATACTCCATTGTCTCAATGTTGAGATGGCGTCAGATACCCTTATATTTTTTTCTGTTTTATTCCTTATCGTTTGAGACCCTTCCCTTTACCACATAAAAAGAGGACTACAACCTTAAAGAGAGTCATTAGCAAAGTCTCTCAACATGTTGGTCAGAAATGTTAGCGTTTGATTCATTATACTGATTTCCACACGTCCAACCAAAGATTTGAGCTACTAAATTTAAAAATTACATGTAATTATTATTTTTAACAAGTGGAAACAAAAATGGAGTTTATTAACACTATGTACAGAATATCGTGTCATTATTTTATATTGAAATTAAATATAAATATACCATTTAATTTTCATGCAACTGTTTACTTCTTCCAACAAACCAAAGAAATAATCATTGAGTTTTGTGCCTATTCCCGTTTAGGTCAGCACAGGTTTATTTTTGTTTGTTATGAAGTTGGTGGGCATGTAAATTTATAAACCTTTTGCAGTCTTTGAAAGGAGATGTATTAGGTGTATGTTGTTAACCTAAACTCGCAAGGCTAGTTAAAATTAATGTTTGGGTTCCGTAAACAAATGAAACAGGTTCTCACATCTCATCTGAGGTGCACTTTCCAAAGTAACTGGACGAATAATCAATATACTTATTGTTCATAATTAACTTGACTAATAAATATACTTCTTTTTCGTATGTAACTTGACAATCATTATCAGTTTGACCATAGTTGTAGGTATCTATATATTATAACGACAATGTTATGGGTTATTTTTAATTTACGAATAGTTAGTTATACGTTGATACAAAATATTCTAATTATATATGGCAGCCAAACAACATACATTACATAAATGCATACAAAATACATTAATTTTAAACATTTACTGTGGAATTCATTGTTTTTCGGCAACTTTATAAGGGTGAATATAAACCTCAAATATGCAGAATTTAAAACCAAATTATGTTAACAATTTACGTTCAGTCACGTTTTTTAAATTTTTTAATGTATTGGGAAAAGGTTTGTACATTATGAACGAACTAACCGTCATTATAATTAATACAAAGTAGGCTATGCAACTGATAAATTTAAATTTAAGTTTATCACGTAACGCGTTTACGCTTAATATTTGACAAAGTGTTTAAAATTGAATGTATTAAGCTTACCCATTCGAAAATGAGACATCATTCTTGAAACTAGTAATCAATATCCCACAATAGGATATGAATGTACGTAACCCGTTTATTGCAGTCAAACTCCAATCCAAGAGGCAAACTATGCATACATGATTTGAACTATTTATAAGTAAAAATACGATTGGCGAAATTGAGTGCACGTAACACGATTATTTTAGTTAAACATCAATCCAAGAGGCAAACTATGCATACATGATTTGAACTATTTAAAAGTAACAATACGATTGGCGACATTGAGTGCACGTAACACGATTATTTTCGTTAAACATCAATCCAGGAGCCAATCTATGCATATATTATTTTAATGTTATCATTAAATTATATAGTTATTGTTGTAGCGTTGTTAGAACGCGTGTTTTAATACTCTATCTAGCTGCAAAGCTGCAACAATGCGTCTTGTAGGATACCTTATTTTCAGAACTCTTTGATTGCGTGTTTGATGGATGTATTTGAAAAGTTAATACAGAAATTTTTGGCAGAGCAAACATGTCTAGAACATAACTTCCATTGTGTAACATATGCTAGGAAGCCAAACTGATCGGTGGCAGCAGCTCAGTTACAGCAAAGTTAACACTTTAGCTTTGAGGTGGCGCGAATTCGCGTCGACGATTGGTGTTCTCACTAATTTCGTGTTGAGGTTCCACAAACTCGTGTAACGTCGTCGGAATATTGACGTAAAAACCTGAGACCACAACACTTATCTCGTGGCTTACCAGTGGAAGTGGCGATTGTTATATAGTAGAATAAAGGATCGTACCAATATCCTGATGTAAGTATTTAATATTATAGACTTTTTTAGAAATAAAAATTTAATTCTTAGATTCAAAAAAGCCTTCAGAAGATTAAGGGGATGTTCTAATTTACTATTGAAGTTAAACGAGGAATTTGCAATTTTTAGGGGAAATACACTAAACTTCTGAGGTTAATCAAATCATTTACAAGATTAAGGGGTTGTTCTAATTTACTGCTCAGGTTAAACAAAGCAATGGAATGATTACTTATTATTGCTGATAATGACTTTATATCACTACTATTTCTAATGATCAAATTTTAGTCTATGGAATCATATAGTTTTAAGTAAAAATAACTATATGATTTTTACTTAAAACTATATAATAACATGTTTCAGGGTTTCATATACAAGTTGGCGATATTATGAAAGGAATAAATCTATATTGTGTAAATACTTGTACTATAACCTTAACTGTGGGGTTTTTACTGTTTAATTTCTTAAAACGTCTTATTTCTATTCATGAGAACATAAAAATGGAGAAGATCCCTAGTCCTGTTATTTTTTGAATCTATCCATCATCTATTTCATATTTCAGAAATAAAACCTAACTTATTCTTAACTTTGAACTCTAACCAACTCAAAAACTAAACACAACATACTAGAAAATATAAATAAGAAAAAGGTTAGATATGGAAAAATTTTTAATTTTATCTTATGGTAAGTCCATCAAAATATATTGGCTTTAAGATCAATTTATGGGCTGTTTATATATCTGGTAAGTATAATCAATTCCTTTCAATTTTCCAAATTTAATTAATGTACCAATGCAGGCGCAGACAAAGGTTCTTCTAAATCTAAAAAGGAAATAAATGTAAAATCGATGGTTGGTTATCCTTACTCTAAGTGGATATATGATTGTACTAATATTGTCTTTAAGACGAAGTTCTGTACCTCCAATTGTATATAAAATTGTTTGAATTGCCATAATTATATGTTTTTAGTAAATAATTATGTATGGTATATAAAATGGAATAGTAACATAGATAATAAATATTGTAGTTTTGTAACTAAGAGAAAACACGATGTACTCATAGTATTTATGAGATTCAACTATACTACACTATACTATACTTTTAAAGCTCCAAATTGATTAATGTATCAGTCTACAACTCTGTTATTTGTTTTATGGAAAGTGCAAATCATGAAAACATTGAGATTCAACGAATTGTAAAATTTAACTCTTGTATCCAGTTCTCTTCAACAGTTATTCAGGGAACAGTTCCCAATCAAACACAATTACCTTTTACCTTCGGCTTCTACATTACGAGAACACGTTTGCAGTAATGGCGTACTACGTTCTTCTAGAGGAGACTAATTCTACAAAATGTATAGATATTAACCTTGATCGAGGGCTGACCTGTCTGATCACACTAAGGATGTCAGTGCAAAGATCCATTCTGATAGTTTCCCCTACAACACCTTAGGTAATGTTTATCTTCACGTGACGTATTATAACTTTCGTTTCATGTGACCTAGTACATCCATATTAGTCTCTAGGCGTGAGATTGCGAAGTAGCTGTTCTAAATATTAATTAGAATTAATATTTATAGCACAACTTGAAACTTTCGCGTTCTTCCAAAATTTTAAACCGAGGGAGTACAGAAAATTCCTTTAGTGAGGTTTTCTTTCTAACTTTATTCAAGATTATTCATTCATACTCGTTCAAGGTTACTCATATATATTATTATCGTTAGTAACTATTGTCAAGTCGAATTCCAAAAATTATATTCCATACATTTATATACTTAACCACATAAAATACAGCATCAAAAACCCGCAGGTTTTTAAATATTACCGTTTCAATACAATGCTCGACAATTTCTTTTATTAGAAACTATTTATTTGAATTTACGATGAACTAATATACACATTCTTCTATATGTGAGAATTTTTGCGTAACTTTTTCACTTGTTCCCTCACACTTCCAACGTCAAAAAAAGTATTTTTATGAAACATGGTAAAGCTGACGGCTTTATGTTCTGTTCTGAGCCTACTTATATATCTGTTCCAAGTGTTTTCTACGATTCTTCCCTTCAATCTTGGAATACATCTTAAGCATAGTGACGTTACCTAAAATTTATAGATACTTAATGATAATGATTCATACATGTAACATAGCTTTAAAGGGAAGCGTTGTTTCAAATCTATTTCACCTTCCGGTCTGTGCAACGTCTGAAACGTAACATTATCAGACTTCACTCCTGGAATATGGAGCAATCGTCCGTCTGGTGAAAACTTGACATCAGAGACACCTATAATACGTAAGAGCTCTGCCTTGTATACCCAGCAGCCATCTAGTGTATTGTAGGTAAATAGGTTCTCTTTGTAGGTACATAGGTTCTCATTGATTAATCAGGTGCATAATATACATAACCCAAAGGCACAGAAAAGTAACCGATTTTTCTTCACATAAGATAACTTTGATGGGAATGGTTGATTCAATGCAATCTCTTGGATCTCTTCACACGGACGTAGACTCCAGATACCAGATTTCAAATCTGTAACAGTGCCAGATTTCAACCGCTCCACTGTTCGTACGTAAGGTTTATTTGAAATAAAAAGTGTGAATCAATTTGTATAATCAATAACACTAGTGTTTATTAAATTATTTAAGGTTTCAATTATACTTCATGAGGTTTGTTTGAAATATATAAAGCGCACTAGTTTATTTAATAACTAATACTAGTATTCATTAAATTATTACAGTTCTGAATTAAACTGCATATAATTTTGTTTTCGGACTGTGAGGCTCATGTATTGATATCGTATTTTGGCTTATTAAAAATATGACAATTGAGTTGTAAATGTAGAAAGTAATTTTAATTAATATCCACAGGGAATATGTAATAAAATACTTGTATTGTAACGTTTTGCAACTCGATTCTTATTTAAATTGTTCATGCCTATTATATATTGATATAGAAGATAGTTTTTAAATCTGCGTTTCTCTTTGGTTTTGCTGTAAACATAGTTTTATATACTTGGTTCGGAGTACCCAACTCATTATTTCTCTATAAACGGTTAAAATTTTAGATTTAAGTTAAAGAGGGAGATTCACAAGTTTTAAAAAAGACGGGCTGGGAAAGCTCTCTCACTGTGTGAAGTCCTAAGGTTCTAATGTATTCAAACTAATTACTGTCTTTTCCATCCGTTTGTAATCTTTAAGGCTGTCTCCAGCGTTGTTCAGTTCATGCCGGTCTCGAAAATATATCCCCAGTTTAACTTCTGAGTCATTATATGACTAGCAGTAAAATCGAATAATTTGCAGCAAAATTTTAGCTTGTAAGTACTTTTAAAT